>NC_064305.1:75648519-75843519 GCF_023373825.1 Bactrocera dorsalis
GGAATGTCCTGGTTAGGCCGGTCGTTCGCATGGAAGATGATGCTGCTGCGAAAATCTAAAGAATAAGGCGTCAAAAGTGGACGATGAGGAACCGAGTTGAGAAAATACTTGGAGCATTCGAGTGAACTGTTCTCCGCAAGATCGAAAGCCTTGCGTGAGCGAAGTATATCGACAAATATAGAACCACGAACTATATGAGCTGTACGGCGACATTAATATAGTTAAGCTCATGGATGATGATGTTCCTGCGAAAAGCTACTTCGATTCAAGACGCGTGGATGGATAACGGAATCAAGGACACTTACGCATCCATTGAAAGGAGCAAGTGTACGCGACATGTCTGCATTTGGGATATATAACTGACGTGACTTCGCAAAGGATAGAGCCAACTGACGAAGTTTTAGATTCTCGGCTCAGATCGAGCTACGGTTGTAGTGTTAAAACATAGTATAAAGTATGAGGTTTCTTTTCGCAAAAGCAACTAGAAAGATACCTTGTTAGAACCAGATAATAAGTCAGCATAGTCATCTTCGATTGGCTTCTTCTCATTATTTAATAAAGGAGCGTAGTATAGCCACTTACAGTTATCGAAAATCTTCTTAGTTTGATTACACATGCATTTAACCCTTTTACAAGTTGCTTGTTCGATTCGTCACTCGCCAAGCTTTAGTCAATTCACGAACACAACTATTCTTAGCAAAGTCGCACACCAATGTGCTCATGCCCTGCTGGGCATTGGTTTGCTGAGTGCGGACAAGTGGGTGAGTATGTATATGCGTCTGTGCGTTATTGTAATTTATTTTCATGCCATTACAACTTTTATTTGTTAGCAGAGACTTTTATTATTGTTTGCCTTGGTTGGTTTTATTAACGCCGCTGCTTTTATTGTTGTTGTTGTAGCTCACGTTGTGCGCCTTGGTTGGTTTTCCAACATTTGCCACCTTCCTACCGCCTCCGCTTCGCCTATTTACCGAGTCGCTTTTCATTCTACATTAATGGCGTACTCTTGTGCACACACACACATACATATACATACATACATATATTTGTATTTTCATTGTACTTTGCCGTCGCTTTAACGACATTTTCGTTGTTGTTTTTGTTAGCTGCTGCATGCTTTTCTCCCTGCCACTGCCTGTTGTCGTGGGGTTTCTCGCTTGTTTGGCGCGCATTTGCCTCGTTTGCTTTGTTTGGTTTTCTGTCTTCACATTCACATTCACATTGCGAATGTGTGTGTTGTGTGGCTAACAACGCTCGTGCGGATTACGTAAGGGAATCCCCAACATTTCATGTGGCAAGCAGCACAAAAGTGAACGGCAACTGCAGCTGTGTGCTGCGCCGGCAGAGCACCTCTTCTTCTTCGTCGTCGTCGTATTTTGTTGCGCCAACCGGGTGGGTGACCGGGTGCGACACCGAGTTGAGTCGAATTGAGTTGCGTGTTGAGCTCGTTTGGCTATCGTAAAATCATTGAGGCTTTCGGCTAACACACTCAATGGTAAATACAACAATCGACTGACGTCCGACGGCTGACGGCAGTCACCTTGGCAGAGCGTCGGTTTGTTTGTATGTATGTATTTAAGTGTGTCTACACTGAGGTGAGTTGGATGGTTGGCTCTTTGGTGGTTCTGTGTCTTGTTGCGCCGCGTTGGCAGCTACTATAAATACACCTGACGATGAGTATGTCTGCATGTGTTGGACTCTATATATATTTATATATATTATTCACATATAGCTGGGTATTTGTTTGACCCACGCCGGCTTTCATAGTTCGTGGACTCGTTCTCCACTCATTGCGAGCAGTGTGCGACTAATGCCCGTTGTTTGCTTGCCTTTGCAATTTTCAATTATTGTTGTTCTAGAATTGTGTTTGTGGTTGTTGTGACAATCGTAATTAAAAATCAGCTCATGCTCAGTGCTCCTTAAATGTTCGCATACAAAGTTCGTAACTTGAAAAGTTTGGGGTTATGCGGATGGTATGATTTGAAGTGGAAAATCTGGGGTAAAGCGGGTCCCATTTTAAAAAAGATGGGCTTGGCTAAATCAACTCAACTCCTCACGTTGTTCACTTATATATTTCTTGTTTATTTTGTATAGAGTCTCCGACGCTTCCCACTAGCTGTTACTAGCATCGTGGCGAATCCTGTTCAGGGAATACAAATTAAACTTTTCTTTCTGAGTCCTTTGTGGTAATTGTAGTCGGTGTGGTGTCGATACACAATGAACTTCTTCTTAAAATGAAACTCACATGGACATAATTACGACAGTCTTTTGTTGGGACCACTGCATCAACTCTGTACCAAACCACTGAAGCTACTTTCCAAAAGAGGTGGCTATCAACAATTTAGCAGTAGTTCTACAAATTTAAAATAAACTCTCTTTCAAAGAAGTTAGCATTTGCTTCGATGGTAGGCTCAACTGACTCACAGGGTAGTTATATGTAGCTAAGCCTCATTATAGATTGCAACCATGACATGACACTAGCCCCAATATCTTTTGAGTAAGAACTGGTAGGAGCTTTGGTTGTCCACTTCATCTTCGGAAGTTTTGGCCCCATGATTTCAGAAGTTTCTGGTCACGCAACAATTGGTGCGCAGTTGGAGCATTCTTCTGACTCAGGATAAATCGATGTTGGTTAAGTGAACTCTTCGCCCAAAGCGCGTTTCTATCCGCGTCGATCTTCTTTTAACAAGTTCTTTCCAAGATTTGGTGCATGCTGAAAATCTGGTCGATTGTAGAGTTTACAGTTCTGAACCCTTACGGCTTCTTGTCGATACTTGATGATTCAGAGTAACTTTTCGTAGTTTTTAATCATCAAACGGCTGTTCGACAGTTCTCTTCGACGCGGAGATCAGCTGTAATGCTGGCCCGTAGGTTAGGTCGAATGTATGTAACGGGTGATTTTTTTGAGGTTAGGATTTTCATGCATTAGTATTTGACAGATCACGTGGGATTTCAGACATGGTGTCAAAGAGAAAGATGCTCAGTATGCTTTGACATTTCATCATGAATAGACTTACTAACGAGCAACGCTTGCAAATCATTGAATTTTATTACCAAAATCAGTGTTCGGTTCGAAATGTGTTTCGCGCGCGTGTTTTGTTCAGCGATGAGGCTCATTTCTGGTTGAATGGCTACGTAAATAAGCAAAATTGCCGCATTTGGGGTGAAGAGCAACCAGAAGCCGTTCAAGAACTGCCCATGCATCCCGAAAAATGCACTGTTTGGTGTGGTTTGTACGCTGGTGGAATCATTGGATCGTATTTTTTCAAAGATGCTGTTGGACGCAACGTTACGGTGAATGGCGATCGCTATCGTTCGATGCTAACAAACTTTTTGTTGCCAAAAATGGAAGAACTGAACTTGGTTGACATGTGGTTTCAACAAGATGGCGCTACATGCCACACAGCTCGCGATTCTATGGCCATTTTGAGGGAAAACTTCGGACAACAATTCATCTCAAGAAATGGACCCGTAAGTTGGCCACCAAGATCATGCGATTTAACGCCTTTAGACTATTTTTTGTGGGGCTACGTCAAGTCTAAAGTCTACAGAAATAAGCCAGCAACTATTCCAGCTTTGGAAGACAACATTTCCGAAGAAATTCGGGCTATTCCGGCCGAAATGCTCGAAAAAGTTGCCCAAAATTGGACTTTCCGAATGGACCACCTAAGACGCAGCCGCGGTCAACATTTAAATGAAATTATCTTCAAAAAGTAAATGTCATGAACCAATCTAACGTTTCAAATAAAGAACCGATGAGATTTTGCAAATTTTATGCGTTTTTTTTTTTTAAAAAAGTTATCAAGCTCTTAAAAAATCACCCTTTATATATATTAATCTATTTGTTACGTTAACCGACCAATAAATTCGGGCTGTCTAGAGTTTAAAGCTGATGAAAACTTTTGAAAGTGAGTGTTAGAAATAGACCACAATGCTTAAAATTGTTAGCTATAAGTATATTGTAATATTAATTACATTCTCTCCAACTGAAATTCTAAACTTCAACTCATCAAAAGCCACAACCCCCTAAATCAACTCAGCCAAATGAGTTTTTACGCCAAACTCTCACCCCCAATCGAGCACCTCAGTAACATTGCGCGCCCTACTTATTGTCTCCCTTCAAATGCAACCCTTTGACATAAAAAATGTTTAGTATTCATTACAAAACTTATTTTATGTTTCTCAAAGACTTCTTTTTTAACTTTCAACTTCAAAAAGAAATCATAGTTTTCTTTTACTTTAACGGTATTTAGTTGGTGTTGATTTCCTTTGACTTATTTGCTTTCAAAGTGAGTGAAGTGAGTGTTTTCTATACTCGAAAGTTTTTTTTATTGTATTTTTCCGGATCACCTCGCTGGTTTTTCTACTTTTGCCTTCTATTTGTGTACTAAAATATTTAACACGAGGGCGGAATTGAAAGTCAGCGACCTTTTCTATTTTACCGCGTTGTAATTGTAAATGCAACTCTGTGCTCGTGAACTAGTAACTGTCAGTTGTTTGATATATACAAGTATGCAATTCGTAAAATATGATTTAGATTTAACTATGACAGTGAAAACTGTCTGTGAGACAATAAAATGTGATTGCTGATACTTTGGAGATCAGTTACTTTGAATGATTATTTCATTATGCTGGTGAGTTATGTAGAGCCTTTCAAGAAGTGGATAGTGTTTTAAATTAAATCGAGTATATCTTCAGCTTCTATGATTAAAAATATATAATATTAATCATAAGACAGCAAACAACATATGAGAGGAGTTCATTATGCTACTTAAATGGAAGCATCACGGTGAAGGTATTCGATGAAAGACATCCCGTTGTAGTCTTGAGTGCAGTATTCTAACATGATTGGAGCTTTCTCGCGTATGTTTCACTGTATCCAGGCGGCGTAGTTAAGGACCGGCCTGTCGATTGCTAAAAACGTTTCTTTGTCTTTTCCCCATGTACTGCCGGCTAGCGACTTAAGGATTTTATTGCGGCTCTGTACTTTGACAATAATCGCGGTCGTGCTACACCTAAAATCTTAGGGTTATTGACAGTCGGAGTTTTAACGCCAATCGACTGCAAAATTAAGCCCTTCCTCCAGTCAGTGAATACAGTTGCTGTGAATTTAGTGAGGGTGAAAGTATCAAAGGCTTTTGACAATCCCAACGCTACAAGAATCGTCCTCTCGCATGGTGGTTTTTGATTTAGGCCGTGAACTATCTGAGAAGCCATGCTGGTGGTTTGCTAGGCTCAGGTGGATTTTTTAAGGGTTAGAATGAAATAAGATTTTTTGAGCCGTGGTATTAGAGCGTATAGGTGAATTTGTTTAGTCGGCTCAAGAAATCGTCTCTCATTCTGACCCTCTATATTTTTCACTTAATTGGTTACTGCGGTCTCATTCTGGATGTTTTTCTGCGTCTAATGAAGGAAGGTATAAACAAATCTCTGGAATGTTGTTGATATTGTCATTTTTCTCACTTTCATATCATGATGAAGTTCTCTTACGGTTATTTTAGGGTGCTACAATCAATGATGGCAATAGCATCGAACTCTTCGTGCAACGTGTTGTGATATTTGTGAAAATTTATTTGAAAGTAATCCACTTAGCTTTGCACATAGTCGTATAAATATATGTAATTCAATTTCGGCTCTCATTTATTGAAAATTCTCAAAAAATTTTGACACTAAATCATTTCAACTTCAATCGACCACCAATTCGATATATGTATGTTCCAAGCATATCAAGTCCCATCAGCATATCTAAGTAAATGTGCTTCTACCGATATCCCCAAACTTTCTAAATTTAGCATATACGTGTGGGTGGTAACAAAAAGTGGCAGGAAAACAGGCAGGTTTCAAAATAAAATTTCTCTCCTGCTTAATTTCGAGTCTCCATAAACTTCGCATTTAAATGGCATAAGCAAGCTCCTTTCACTTGGAGTCCTGACGCCCACACCATTTCATTCATTTATTTTCCTCAGAAAGCCTTAGAGTTTGCTGGCTTCGCACAGCTGACTCCTATGGCTCGGCACTGTTGCTTGTCGACGCGCTTTGGAAATCCAGCACAGGCGAGAGATTTCCACCCCCACGTGCTGATGAGTATGAGTATTTGACATAAATAGCACGATGCTTCAACCCCCGCCACCCACAGCCACGCTGTCGGCTGAGTTCGGCCGAAAAACTTGAACGTTTGCTTAATCTATTATTCCGTTTTAGACATTTATTCTCAGCTGAATTCGCAATGTGTTTGCCCGCTTTGCTGTGGATGTGGGAGGTAAGGGAAGGAAACAGGTTGCTTTTATTTGCCTATTAGAAGCGTATATATACATATATATTAGAAGCGTATATATGTATACATATATATAATATGAGTATGTTTGTAACTCTTATTTACATTGCTTTGCTGCTGTTGCTGTTGTTATGTAAAGTTGTAACAAAGTGCGGGGCGTAGAAATAACTGTAAGTGGAGCATAAATGATAAGTCTTTTTCTTGGTGCGCTTGTATTGTTTTTCTAAAAAGGTGGCACGTGCTAACCCACACACACATGCGGCAAAAATAAAAATGTTTACAGTTATTTATGTGTGTGGGTGTACGAATGTAAGTCCTAATGATGGCAAATAAGATGTCTCGGCGCGTTAAGTGAACACGTATGTAGGTGTGCAATTTGTTTCCGATTCCGAGCAGATCTAACAAAAAACAGAAAAAGTAAACGAAAGTCGGGCGCAGTCAAACTTGAAAGAGTCCAGAAATCGAAAAAACCACATATTTAGTCGATATATGTGAAATAAAGTTAACAGGAAGTTCGAAAATCTCGATTCAACCCATACATACCGGCATAATATTGTTAGAAAAGGATTATCTCAGGATTTATATAATATATCTCTGTGAGAACGGTATTTGCGATGAAAATGGGTCATAAGGTGGTACATTTCAAAGGCATTATACGTGACGAAGTTTTATGTCATTACATATTATACATTGGTTCTTGATTCGCATACTGAAAAGTGAAAAAATCGAACTTAAAATTCTGTTATATGGAAAGTAGGCGTGGTTGTAGTACGATTTCACTCGTTTTTGCACAGGATCATAGGGACGTCAAGATAATATTATATATTCAATTTGGTTGATATCGGTCGAGGAGATAATGGGTTTCCACGGAAATATGGGCAATGCCATTCCCATCGTTTATTTTGCTACAATAAAGTTCGCTTGTATCTTTCTAGGTGTAAAATTTAATACCTGTGGCGTATTTATTAATTGATTTATACCACTTTCAGCAGTTTTTAACGGAATTGTTATGAGGGATTATACTCCACTTCGATTCATTTTACAGTTAGGGATTTGTCCAGAGCAAATTCGGGTATTGTATCTTAAGTGGTTTATGAGATATGTGCATTGAATCTAGTAAAAAGCAAAGCTATGACCATTTCAGCTCACTGAGTAGCTTCTTGCTACTACGATCTCATGTACCAAGTTACAGTTTTCTATCTTAATTCAATGCTTAGTTTTGGCACTTTACAGATATTTGTTTAATGGTGTTGTGATCCGATTACGCCCATCTACAAACTCTCTTTTATCCCAAGAAACATGTTCAAAGTTTCATCATACAAATAGACGGACGGATAGACAGATGTCTATGTGGTAGTAGTGTTTCGAACATCTTGGCAAACTTAACATACCCCATTTGGGGTGTTAATATCCATTATATTAACCGACTAAGGCGGTATAACTTCGACTTTTAGATCGGAAAGCTAGAAATACCTTATATGAAGTTTTAAAGGTATCAAAACCAGATGTAGTTAAAGTGAACCTGAAATTGAACTTCCTCTCCATTTTTTACGAAACCATACCTAAATTCTTCGGTATTCTAGATCGCGTGTTTTCACCCTTTTACTTGCCATAAGTGTTCTTCGGATTTCGAAAACTTAAAAAATAGCCAAATAAGCTATAGTCAAGCCAATTATTACCACACACCATTTAACACTTAGTACCGGGTTGCGGTTGACCAAAATATTGTTTCGTAGAAGTATCCACTATTTATTTGACATTCTACGACCTCATGTGTGTCTTTATGGGAACCTACCATGGTAGAACATGTGGGCAGTAATATTCGAAACCATAAGGAACTTTTAGAGCCTTTTAAATACATAATATTTTGAAGGTTGTGATAACTTCTAATAGATTAAATGTCTAGAAAGTACAAAACAGAGAGTTTAAATCACGGGAAACTTAATTTCTGGTATAAATCGGATGAATATTATACTTTATCATGCATTAAATGATAAGAACTCGAGCAAATTGAACTATTATGCAATGTGTAATGCAAAATTTTTCGGTAATTGGCCTCTATTAAGGTCGTTTTTCTTTTTCTTCTTCTGAACGCATTGGATATCCATTAGTATTACCTGTGGTTGACTCAAAACTCACCATTTCATAAAAGAACCATCGCAATCATCTTGATGTTATATTTCAGTCTTTAACATCCAAGTAATCTCCAGGCGAATGTTTACAGTATCAAAGACAGAACACCATCAGATTTCTCAGAACTACTTATCATTTGATCGAGTAACCACCAACTGATGATTCTGTTACTCATACTCAATGGCTATGGAATGGCTTTATGCCTCTATTTTCAGTATTCAGCATGTCTGCGGTGCTTCATTAGTTTGTGTATCTCATCACAGTTATGTATATATGAGAATATTAGGCGCTTTAGGGCAAAAAAAATTCTCATAATGTAATTTCCGTTTAATTTGTCATATTGAAAGCGTTGCGCCTCTCGGCATTTCCTTTGTGTTCATCTTTTTTTCTCCCACAGTAATTTTTCGCTCTCAAGGCCAAGCAGCAAGAGTCTGCGTTGCCTGGTTGGGTTACTCGGAAAATAAATTGCCTGCCAATAACAACACAAGCGACTATAAATTCAATAAAAACCAATGTCAATTCCTGGTAAACACACAGGCATAAGCGACATACTTACATAGTTGACATAACCCAGCCGACATTATACAGAAAATATTGCTAAAACTATGTAGACCTCGCTTTAGGTGTACTAAAGTAAACTTTAGTATATTGAAATGCTGTTGATAATAGTTTGAGTTAGTAAATTTTGAGAATAGTAATAGTTAACCGTGCCTTAATCTTCACTTTACAATTGGTTCCTCTTGATTTAATTTGATACGAAGTTTACATTTTGGAGATTATTGTTGAGAATGTTGTTGAGAACAAGCATTTGAGGTATTTGTAATTTCTGAGTTCTTGGAAACAACATAGCTCTTCTTGTTGAAACCATCTGTCGGTTAAGTTTTAGTTAACTTAACCAAGTCTACTTCTTTTGGTAAAAAACGTTTTTTTTTGTAACCAAAACTTATCCGACGGATGACTGCTAACTAGACATTCAGAAATCGGCTTTTAGGCTGCTGTTGAGAAAATTGTTGAGAAATTGTGTTTAATGTAATATAAGATCGTGTTTATTGTTTTCTATAATAATTATTAATATCAACTGTTGAGCTATTATGGAGAATTGGTCAGCAAAATTGTATTTCAATTTAGATGACTGTTATTTTGAAGAAATAATTATGGATATTAACAGTTGAGAAACTATTGTGAAGACAGTTGAGAAAGTTTATATCTATTTAAATACTTTTGTTTTCAAAAAAATAATGATTAAACATTTAGTTGCGATAGCCATCTGTCAGTTAAGTTCCGGTTAACTAACCAAGACTACTTATTTCGGTAAAGAACGTTTTTTTTTAAGAAAAACTTTTTTTTTAATATTTTGTTAACAGCCATTTGTCAGTTAAGTTCTGGTTAATTAACCAAGACTCTGAAGAACGTTTTTTTAACCTAAGCTTAACAGACGAATTGCTGCTAACCAGACATTGAGAATTCGGCTCTTAGGAAACTGTTGAGAAAATTGCTGAGAAATCGTTTTTGATATATTATATAAATATATTAATAAATATTAAAAAGGGGAAAAAGAATTTATAGATCGTATTTTATCGTAATATTTATTATTGCCAATATTGAGAAGAAGCGTAAGTTTCTTTCTATAGACAAGGTTTTAATTCAATGAATAATTGTTTATGTAAACTGTTGAAATACTGTTGAGAATTGGTTTGAGAAACGCTATTTCCATTGAAATTTGTATTTTTTGGAAGATATAACTATGGTTATGTTAAGAGGCTATTGAGAAGGGAGTTGAGAAATCGTTTTACAATTGAAACGTTTTTTAATATCAACAGTTAAAAAGCTTTCGGACAGTGGATTGAGAAATAGTAACTCCATTCATCTAGATATTCATTCTAAAATTCATTGCTTACTGGGTTACTACTCTGAAATGGCAAAAGCAACAGTTTTGGAGGCCATTTTAGTTCTATGGAGTTGTGTGCTTGTGGCCTGCCCAAACGCCTTGACACATTTAATGCGAAGAATATCTATCTCCGTATAAATATATTAATATATAGAGCCGATAAAAATAATGTATATTTTATCGGCATTCGAGATGCTTGGGCAGACATGATGGAACGCTGCTTAGCATTGACTGGCGACAGCTTGACAAAGTGCAACGGGATGAAAACTCATAGTAAATATGTAGATTGTAATAAAAGAACTGTTTATGAGTGAGCAGAGCTTAAATATGTATTTGCATATATTTTATGTATTTGGTGAATATTTGCAGTGAAAGTGATTTGAAAATGCGGGCAATTGATGTCTGCTCATTTTATGGCAGAAAATTATAATATTTGGATAGGTTAAGGGGTCAACGGAATTATTAAAATGTGGATATAATAAGTGAAATTGTGGCTCTAAATGAGAAAATAATAATTTTCAACTTTTTGACTCAGACAAACCTGTTGCATGCCACTAAAATAGCAGCAGACTTGCGATTTCATAAGAAAATTTCACTCAGCTGCTTTTGAAGCGAAAATACAATTTTTTGTAATGAGAAAATATACTTTTTTTTAAAGAAAACTGTAATTTTTTTCCAAGAAATATTTAAACTGAATATTTTTAGCCAACAAGTGCTCGCTACTGCCAACTGTTTGCGCCACCAGATATGACTACTTACGGAGCAGACTCACACCATATTGCGGGTGGCGACACGCTGACTCACAATAAGTCACGCCAAATTGCCCAAACACATACTCACTTAGCAAAATATATAGATATACATATGTACAATCAAAATGTAAAAAAGCTAAAAATTCACGCTTGCTTGTGCTGGTCTGGCATAGGTATTCCCTCGACTTTGCGTTCACTCAGATGAGTCAACAAATGGCGCGGCGCAATTTCTGGTAGCAAAACTTGTTGGCCAAGCGCTTGCTTAGCACTCGGCTGCCAGTAGCTAATGCAGCATGAAAAATCAAACAAAAGTTGCAAAAACGCAAACTGGTTAGTTGTTTAAAAATATCCTCAACCAAACGCCGCAAGAAAAAGTGAGCACATAATAAAAGCATAAATTGGCTCGGAATATTCTATGAATCATCGCCATTTAAGCGGAATTTCACAAGAAACTTTGAAATAAAATAATTAACTTGATTGCAAAGGCATTTAGACTGAATGATTGCAGATAGAAAAAAGTTCGAGACAGAGGTGTTACTCATAAGCGCGTGAGAATAGTTGGAAGCATTTTGTAGTGCCTTATGATAGCGAAATCATACTGAATGCACTATAGAAGTTATTGTAGGTTATTGCTTGGAAACCTGTATTCATAACCAAAGTGTATTCTGGCAAACAAAATAGCTGATACGATTCCGTCTGGATATCGAACCAGTACAGAAAATCGCGCAAGTCGCTAAAAAGATAAAAAAAATGAAATTTTCGAAAGGCCTCACAGACGAGCAAGGGTGAGATGGAAGTTATCGAAAGGACTTATAGACGGACAAGAGCGAGATGAAATACCTTAAAGATATGCAGGATCGCCAAGACCATACGCAACCTTCGGTGCCTTTGTCTGATTTTTACAATTTTTTTTTAAAGACTACAGAACGCTTGTTGATCTATTGACACATCATAACTTACTGGTATCATACGCGAACCGGTTGGCTATAAGTAACTGTACCACAGAAAGTGCGGAAAAGAAGGCATGAACGAGACGATTGAACAACTCCTTTTATTCTGTGTGACCTTAACTAGGATTCGTCTTCGATGTCTAGGAGCTTCAAAGTTCCAAGCATTAGTTGAAGTATCAAAATTAAATAATCAGTCCTATACGACCGGCAAAATAATCAGCCGCACTGCATGTAAGCCTTTTGAACAGTGTCCAGTCACATAATTGTGAAGAGATTGACTTTACTAAGAGCCAGTAGATCGGATGATCACTTGCAATTCACTCTGGGCCAGAAGAACCTCGCAGTGGTACAAGTTCAGGTTGGTGGCTAGGTTTGCTGAGGTCACTGAAGGTTCAAAGGTTTGTAAGTGCAAAGGTCTTATGGTCTGGAGGTCGAAAAAATCGATTTCACATATTTATTAAAATCAAAAAAACAAAAAAAAAAACTGACCGGCTACTATTTTCCTCGGACGAATCGCGTGAAATAATACAAGATCCGAGTAAACAAAGGAAAAAACTATGGACAAATTTTTTGTGGAATATTTCTATAGACATTTTTTTGTCCCCATAAAGGTCACGTGATAGGTTAGCTCAGCAATTTCTCTAAGTTCGCCTAGGTGTGTCTGCGCAAATATTTCGATCTCAGTCTGGCAGAATCTGGGCTATAGAGAAGAAAGTGACAAGATTATTCGACCTCGCCTTCCACCCTACAACTATGGCGAAGAGTGTTCGGCAAAATACTCAGCCACAATGCTTGTAAACTTATTGGACAGTGTCCAGTAATATAATTTTGGAAAGATTGACTTTACTAATAGCCAGCAGTTCGGATGACCTCTTACAGTTCACTCTGGACCAGAAGGCTTTCGAGGTCACACTACTTCTTGTTCATGGCCAGCGCTTGCTGAGCTCGCTGAAGGTCCCAGGGTCCAACAAACGCGACATCGAAGGACTGACTGGACTCCGATCGGATGAAATTGAGGAAAGGCTGCCCTCCTTTTCCAGCTTTTTGGCTTCGCAGTTACTCCCTTGTGAGGTCACTTGACAGGGTTCTAAATATATTTTACCAAGCTTTGCCTGGAAATTAGTTAAAGTCCAAGAGAAATGAATGCCACGGATTTGATGGTTCGTCCCAAGTTTTGACGCCTCGAAAGCAACAACGACGCCGAAAATATATGTATCTATACTATCTTCGAATTGTCTAAAATGTATTTAATTGTTAACGACATAACTTCGTCATATTTATGGTTCTTCTACTCAGATGTATGTATATTCTAAACAAATTTACTTATTTTAACCCATACAACACGTAAATGTATGTAAAAAATTGAAAAGATGTTCGAGAAAACCAAGCAGGGTTGGCTAATTCGGTCAGCATACAGATATCTTTAGGAATTTCGTAAGATGTCGATAAGTTCTTCTCCACCAGTAGATTGAAGAAGTCGCACGAAAGGGTGTCGCCTTGTCTGAAACCTCGTTTGTATTGAACGGCTCGGTGAGGTCCTTCCCGATCCTGACGGAGCTTTAGGTATTGCTCAACGTCAGTTTACACAGCCGTATTAGTTGTGCGGGAATACCAAATTCAGACATCGACGCATAAGGGTAGCTTCTCTTCATGCTGTCAAAAGCTGCTTTAAAACGTCGAAGAGGTCGTGAGTTTCGGACCTCTTTTCACGGATCTTTTCCAAGATTTGGTGCGAAGTCGCACTGATAAGGTTCAATCAGTTTGTTGACGGTGGGCTTTAAACTTTCACACAATACGCTCGATAGAACCGTAATTGCGATGTTTAGGAGACTTATCTCAAGGTAGTTGGCACAGCTTGTGGGGTCTCCCTTTTCAGAGTACACTTAAATTCCAATTGTTCGGCATGCTTTCATCCGACCTTATTCTACAAAAAAGGTATCAGTTCTTCGCCGACGTGTTTGATTAGCTCGGTCGGTGATCGATGCCCGGCGCTTTGTTACATTTCAGACCGTTAATTGCTATTCGAACTTCTTCATGGACGGGCAGTGGAACGTCCGCTCCATTGTCATCGGATGGGATTGTCGATAAATAACGTTAAAATATTTGCGCTAAACCTTAAAAACTAATATAAGAGATTGACAAAACGAACGTACAAGTCTCATAAATTCAACAACAGTCACAAATATATATATTCTCGTAATTTCTATACGATATATTTTCGTATGTTTTTTATTGTTGCCAGATCAAAGCAATTACAACAACTGTCGATATCAGAAGCAACGAGAAATTTGTGTTAATTTTTCCGCCGAAGTAATTGCACATAAATTTATTTATGTGACGGACATTGGCATTTTATGCAATATATCTGTGAACTCATTAGAACTGATATATTATTATGTAATTCTGCGAAAGTGTTTTCAACATGCTAATGAGTTTATTTCTCTATTTTGAATAAAATATTTAGTTACAAATTCACAAAGCAAATAGAAAGGTGAATGGGTTAAAGTGCGTAAAGAGCAGGATTGTATTACACGCACATATACTTTCAAGGTAAATTCATTCAGAAATAATGCAATATTAATTTTGTGGAATTTTGCTCTTCATATTTCCTTAATTGACATGCAATAGTTATGGTGAAAAAATTAATTAGCTAATAAATTATGCAATGAGAAGCTTAGTATAGCTTATGTATAGAGTTCTTGGAGATGTTTCATTGAGCAACTTTTATATTTTATCTACATTTTGAAGTGCGTATGATTTCAAGGTTAGGTTGTTTTAGGATCTGCTTTTTTCAATGTAGCGTAGACATTCGTAAACGAAAAAAGAGTCAGTGAACCAGAATATGCTAAAAGACTTTCGGAAATCCCCAAGTTCACTCTCGAATAACTGTAACTGGTCGCTGGAAAGCGCAAAACTAATAAATCGATCGGCCCGGACGGGTTCCCAGCAAAAATAACACAAAACAATCGTCGCAGAACGACCCGCAGTGCTCTTAAGCGTGTACAACGCCTGCCTCGAAACTGGAATATTTCCTGAAACTTGGAAGAAACAAAGCAAAAGGAGATTCCAGCTTGCCATTAGAATACCGGCCACTATGCATGTTCTACACAGCTTAAAAGCTCTATAAAAGAGTACTTAAACCTAGACTGAAAATGGCGGTCAATGAAGCTGGCGAATTCAGACTGCACGGTTTCAGACCGAGAAGGTCAACTCTAGGCCCAACTTCATCGAATAGTTCTCTGTGCGACACTAAACGTTCGAAACAGGTGACCAAGGCATAAGGCTGAACCGCAGATTAACCTTCTAGGTACAAATCCTGCACCCCAAAAGAAAGGCAGCGAAAATTAGCTGCTATTTGGACACAGAAAGTACTTACATAGAACGGATAAAGTCGAAGAGCCGGCAGGTGCGCAGATGTAAATCTCTAAGTAAGAAAATTGGAACGCCATCTTGAAGTAATGCTAACGCGGTTCCAGGGTGGGCGAATGTTCCTTAGAGTGGGACCCATAAGTGGCACATATCGTTGCTGAGACGACAGCTCTGATGATGCGGAAGGCATTTTCCACCCCTTCCCCGCAAAAAAAAAAATTATAATAGACAAACACTTCCAATAAGGTTGGAATAAGACTGACTACGGCCAGAAAATTTTTCAACGTTAATTGTTCGAGAATAAATTTATAAACACTTATTCCCTGAGCAGGGTATATTAATGTACATAGAAGAAGACGTCGGAGGCCCTATAAAGTATACCTATATAAATATAAATGATCAGAGTGATAAGCGAATGCGATTAGCCCGTCTGTTAAACTAGTCTCTCAGTTCCTGAGATATCTATCTGAAACTTTACTCACGTTCGTTTATCTCCAAAAAGCTGCTCATTTGTAGAAGCTGCCGATATCGGATCACTATAACATATAGTTACCATACAAACTAACCTATTAAAATCAAGTTCTTGTAAGGAAAACTTTTTTATTAGACAAGATATATACATAAAATTTGGTATGGAACATTATTTGAGACAGTGTTTCGATCTCGGAAGAAATTGTTCAGATCGTACCAATATAGAATATAGCTGCCATACAAACTAACCTATAAAAATCAAGTTCTTGTATGGAAAACTTTTTGATTCGGCAAGACATCATCGTGAAATTCGGCCTGGATCATTTTCTAAGTCAGTGCTACGTTCTCGGCAGAAATTGTTCAGATCGGATGAATATAGCATATAGCTGCCATACAAATTGGTTGAACAAAATCAAGTTCTTGTATGGAAAACTTTTTTATTAGAAAAGATATATACATGAAATTTTGTATAGACCATTTTTTGAGACAGTGCTTCGAACTCGGAACAAATTTTTGAGATCGGATCAATATAGCATATAGCTGCCATATAAACTGATTGAACTAAATTAAGATACATTTATTTTTATAACTTTTTATACATTAAAAAATGCAACTGTGTAGGGTATTATTTCTGCGGTGCAAGCGAAATTAACGTATTCTCTTCTTTATAACTTGTTTTTTTATAATGTCCTTAAGTATATAGTCTTTCGTAGCACCTGACCTTAGTGCTTCCGTAGTTAAATTATTTATGCAACATTTCTGAAACACCCCTTATAAACTTTTGCAACGCCTTAAACTATTTTCTACTTAATATTTGTTGTTTATTAAGTCAAACATAATGCTATTTGTTAACTTACTTCCTCTTCCGCTTCCTTTGCGTCGTGCCATTTCGTTGAATTTCTATTTGTTCGGCAGGCAGGCAAGCGAAGTGTTGTTGTAGTTGTTTGTAGATGTATTTGACAGCTGTGTAGGTGATTCTAGAGGACTCTAATTTCAAGCTAACAACATGTCACACAAACACACACACATCTGTTTTTATAAGTGTGTGTGAGTATTTTGTAGTTGTAGTTGTTGTTCGTGGGTTCGCTGTCGTCTGTTCGTTGCACGCTTAAGTGGCGACGTGAGACACTATTATCGCTTTTATTATTGTGTCTTTTGTTTTTGCTTTTGTTGTTGTTGCTATTATTATTGTTGTTGTTGTGAGTACTTTCTCTCTAGCTGCAACAATGTGTGCGCTGGTACTCGTTTATTTGCTACTTTTGTTGTCGTTTGTAACTGATCGATATTAATGCTTGCTTAATCCTTAAAGCTTTGAAGGTGAATTAGTTGTTCTTGTCGTTGTTGTTGTTGTATTTATTGTTGGTTGGTTGGTAGTGCAGATGTTCGCTGGGTTGGTGAGCTGCGGAGCGTTTTTAGTTGGGTGGGTGTTTTTGTTTGTTTTTCTCTTTAGTTGTTGTTGTTGTTCTTGTAAGAATGGATGGTTATTTTCTTGTGTGTTTCTGTTTCTGATTCTTCTGCTGCTTCTCCGTTGCTATGTTGAGCAGCTTGATTTATATTGAAATTAGCAACGTCGCATAGCTGTCAGGCATTCTAGGTGATATCTGTGCATATGTATCTGATATACTGATATATATGTATATATCTATGTATATATATATATTTGCAAATATGTGTGTGTGTGCGAGGCTTAAGTAATTGTAGCACAAGGCTAGCTTGCCGAGCTCTTCCTATGAGCAAAATATAAAATAAATGTCACACACACACTCACTGTATGTTTGCTTGTATGTGTGTGCTAAGTCGTAAGCTGCTTTTGTCGGTGTCTGCAATTGAATGCCAGCAACAGGGTGGCTGCTTCTTCAACCGTATCGATGACAGACTCTGTTATTTTCCTCTTTTTGCCGCTTTTATTGCCACACGCGGGCAATAAAGTGAAAAAGTTGTATGAAAACACAAACACACGGACACAAATATTTATGGCATACCGTTAGCTTACACGTTATGTTGTCGTTATCAACTTCGTGTGGCCACTCGTTTGCCGTTATCCTGCGTCGTGATTGTTCAGCTTGTCAATGTCCTTGACGTGGTATTGCTTTCACTCCCGCTGTTGTTGTTTTTGTTGTTTTGCAAAGTATTGTTGTTGTTGTTGCTCAAAATATTGTTGTAGCTTGAAATATTATTGTTGTTGTTCAAAATATTATTGTTGTTTCTTGCAATATTGTTGTTACTCAATATGTTGTTGTTGTTACACGAAATATTGTTGTTTTCTGCAACAGCCAACGTGTCGGTTGCGTCACGCACTCATACAATCAAATATAAACAGTTTTTTTTCTGCGTTTTAACTATGCAGACTAGTCGTTGTTGTTGTTTTTTATTTTTGTTGTTATTTGTGTTTCGGCTTTTGTGGTTTTCGTAGACAATAAATAAACGTCATGACATTTACACTTTTTCACACATTCATCACTATATAGGTGAACTACAGCGTGTTTTTCACTTTGCACTCGTCCTCGTGTGTGTGTGTGTGTGTGAGTATCTTTCAAAGCGTGTGTGTGCAGTTGCGCATATCTATGGCATATTAAGTTCAAACAGCTTGGCAAATGCTTTGGCCATTGTGGGCGTCAGTCGAGACGTGTGTAGCACGTAATTTGCATAGAATGACAGCATCTTCGTTATTGTTGTTGTTTTCTCTAAACTATTATATTTTAAGCTGGTTGTTATAAGTGTTGTTGTAGCATCTGCGCTTTGACTTTAATTTATGTTTTTAACGCATTTAATCTCGGTCTTTGTTTTTGTTTGTGTATGTGTTTGCACTATATTTTTCCTACTGGGTATGTGAAGCGCAGTTGCTACTCAGTTTCTTTCGTTTCACTTAATTATAAGTATTTTTTGTGATTTTTTTGGAAAGTGTTTGAAAAATATTCTATTAATTTTTTTTTATATTTTTTTGCCTTAAGTTTCGTATATGTTTTATATACTATTTCTATTGATTATTCCATGAAAAATTCGTTGATATGTGTCAAGTTAAAATTTTTTCTCGCATTATATTTTTTGAAAACATTTAGCCTGAAAATGGGAGGATAAAATGTGAGTTAGCTTAAAATATTAAATTAATTTAAAAAATTTACAGTAAATTATATTTGTGTTAATTGTTAATTAAAAGTTAAAGTATTTGTAAATTTAATTAAGAAAATTTTTTTAAACATTATTTTTTTATATTGTATAAAAATTAAATTAATTTATTTGAAAAAATTTAATTAAAAATTTAATTAAATTAAATTTACTTACATTTAAATTAATTTAATTGTCAAATAAATTTAATTAATTAAAAAAAAATTAAATTAAATTAAGTTTAATTAAATTATTTTAAATTTAATTAATTAAAGAAAATTAAATTAAGTTTATGTTAATTTTTAACTAAAAATATTTAATACAAATTAAGTTAATGAATTAAACTTTAATTAAAGTAGTTGTATTTTAATTAAGAAATTAGTCATTTAAAAAATAATTACTTTTTTTATTTTAAAAAGTTAAGTTAATTTATTGTTAAAAATTATTTAAACTTAATTAATTGAAAAGAAAAACTTATTTAAAGTCAAAATTAAATAATAATTAAAAAAATTTAATTAAAAAAATGTAATTAAATAAATGAAATAAAAATAAATTTATGTTAATTGTTAGTTAAAATTATATTTAATCTAAACTAAGTTCTTTTGATAAAATTTAGTTCAATTAATTTAAGTTTTAATAATAATTTGTAATTTTAATTAAGATATTTAATTATATTATATTCTTAATTAAATAATTGATTTTTTTTGTATTTTTATTAATTTTGATTTGTTCAAAAATTAAATATTTTTATTGAATGAAATTTAAAATTATTTTCATAATTGAATTTAATATAATTTGATTTATAAAGTTATTTAAGTTTAATAAATTAAATTTAATTAATTCTAATTCTTAACTAGTAACATATTTAATTAAATTTCATTTCATTGTTTAAAATGTAGCTGAAGTTGTCTAAATTTCAATTAGAAAGTAATTAATTTTTGATTAAAAAATTATAGTCATAGTAATTAATTTTTAATTAAAAAATAATAGTTTAATTTAAATCATTAAATTTATTTCAAAAAATACGTGTTTATATTCCTTTACTGTTAGCTTTTGGCTTTGGTTAAAAAAAAGTAATTTTTCCTTCACTAAATAATCAAAAAGTAATTAAAATCATTATTAAAAAATAATCGATAAGTAATTAAAATAATTACTTAAAAATTTCTAACCAGTTTGTTTATATTTCATAAAAAAAATTATTTTTGGAATTTAATTAAGAAAAACTTTTTTAAACATTAATTTTTTTTTTAAATTAAATTAAATTTATTTATTTGAAAATTTTTAATTAAAAATTTAATTAAATGAAATTTACTTGCATTTAAATTAATTTAATTATCAAATAAATTTAATTAATTTAAAAAAATTAAATTAAATTAAGTTTATGTTAATTTTTAACTAAAAATATTTAATAATTTGGAAATTATTAATTATCTTGAAGCCCGATTATTTTTGCTTTAAAAAGTAATCAAAAGTAATCGAAATTAATTAAACCAATTATGCAAAATTACTAATTAATTCGAAGGATAGTAATCATAAGTAATCAAAAAGTAATTAAAATAATTACTCAAATATTCTGATTAGTTTAATTATATTTCATTAAAAATTGAATAATTAGTCAACAATTCCTAATTAGTTTATTTGCATTTTATAAAATTTTAATTTTTAGAATTTGCTTGAAGTCAGACTATTTTCTCTTAAAGAAAGTAATTACAAGTAATCGTAAATTAATAAAAATAATTACTTAAAAATATCTGATTACTTCAAATTTTTTCTGAGTTAAATTTATATTTATAATTATAATTATAATAGGCTAATTGAATTAATTGTTTTTTGTTTAATTTTTTTAAAACCATATAATTAATTATACTTAATTAATATTATTTTTTATTTAATTTTTATTATTTTTGTTTACTTAGATTTAAATAATTTTAAGTTTAATTAATTTTGTGTAATTAAAAATAATTATTATTTTATTTTTGAGTGTAATAATGCAAAACTAATTACACTTCAATTACATTCATTTTGATATAAAAATAATCTTCGACTCTGAGTCGTTATTTAAATGTTTCCTAAAATAAAATTTAATTTCCGTTCAATCAAATTTCTGTAGCCGGTTGTGGAGTACTCATGGTGCACTTCTCTCATATACAAAAACACATTTTCGTTCCCTCTTTTAGTAATTGCTTTTCCTGCATACGCCATAATACTATATTCCCTTCTTCATGCCGTACCGTTACTTATGCGACTTTAACTGTTATCTGCTGGCACTTGAAACGCGTTTGGCCTTCCTCCGTTTTACAAGCGTAAACTCTACTCAACCATTACATTTTTACCTTCTCCCCTTCTCACTTTGCCTTACACACCTTAACCCCGTTTCCTAAGCTCCCACTAATGTCCTGCATCTGTTGGAATACAATAAGAAGGCATGACATCCATATTTATGTGCGCATAAACTTGAATGTTGTCTGTTTTTTCAAAGCACCCCGACAACGTTGCCACCCGTTTAAGTTGTTCTCATTACTTTTATGTTTGTTACTTTGACGTTTTGCTCTTTTTTTTTACTGTTATGGCTCATGGCTTTTGTTTTTATTTTATGCACTCATTTATCGTAACGTTCGTAATGCGAATTTAATGAAGCGTGCGTGAAAGAGAGAGCGAACCGAAGAGCGTAGCATGGGTAGCAAGGACCTTTTTCGGTTTTTATTATTCTTGTTAAAGTGGTGTTCTGGGGAATACCTATTAGCAGTTGCTTGTATTTCTACGCTTCCAAGTAAAGTTGCTATTTATTTGTTTGCGCTCTAAACTGTGAGATGTATTGAGAGCGCTTGCTTCTTGTGTTGTACTGTCTTTGTCTCTTTGTGAGATTTCATTACTTTTTGTTGTATTACGGTGAAGAAGTGAGGGGATTGTGCAGTTTTCGACCATTGCAACTTGGATTGGGACTTGACATGGCACACAAGAGGGTTGGTGCTTGTCTACGCTGCGTGTGTTGTAAGTGAGAGCGCGTGAGAGACTGTTATTTTGAGAGAGTTTGGTTGCAAAGGTGGAATATGCGAGTAAATATGTTTCGTGGTTTGAAAGGCATGTGCTTTGTTGAAGCAGGTGAGGCTTCTAAAAAATGTACGATTGTATGGTGCGTGCTTGTGTTGTCATTTTGTTGTTGTTTGATAACGATACACCAGTCTTTGGGGTTGTTTAGCGGTTGTAATAACATTATTACTGCTTTTACTTTTCACACGAATCGTGAAAGAAATATTTAATGAGCACGTGTCTCTCTCTCAGCTGTTTATTAAATGCCGTTATACACGCAAATTGCGCTCTCTGCAGAAGCAATGCAAATTAATCATATGTTCCAGTGGCGTCTACAGGCATTTCGTGGTATTAAACTCCTCCGAAGAGTTTATGAAAAACATGTTATTGTAATTGTTGTTTATGAAAGTGTGGGTGTGTTTGTGCTTTGCGATAATAACTAATCTAAATATAAATAGCTATTTGACAGTTTTGGCACTTTGAGTAATATTTATGAGATTTTGTTTGTGTTAACCGTTATTCTATAGGTATTTTGACATTCATATTTTTAAAAAGCATAATATGTATTTCAAGCAGTTAGATTCATTTATAATGTAGTTCATAAGGGCTAGTTTAATACAATTTTAATAAATTTTACTTTCCTGCTAGGTGGCAACTCTATTCCTTCATATATCATAATGAAAACCGCAGATGTTCGTAAATGTTTCCTTAAATGCCAAATTTCTTTATTCAATGTTTTAAAATATTTTGCTGAGTTTTAATTTTTTTGACAGGTGGCAACCATATTTTAAATACATAAAGAGCTCTTAAATATTTTCTAAATATAAACTATGAAGAAGTTTTGAACAATTTTTTCAACTACATTTGGATTAAAAATTATTTTTTTTTTTCAAATAATTATTTGCATTACTTTTTGCTTACTTATGATTACTTTTAATAATTATTTCTATTACATTTTGGTTACTTATAACTACTTTTTTTAATAGTTGTTTTAATTACTTTGTGATTACTTTAGATTACTTTCCTTAGAACAGTTCCGGAATTTTTGAGTAATTATTTTAATTTAATTTTTGAGTACCTATTATTTTTTTTAAGAGAAAATATTTTCTCTTCAGGCAATTAATTAATTAGCAAAATATTTCATTACTTCCAAAAAAAAAAAAGATTTATGAAACATAAACAAACCAATCTTAATTACTTGTTGATTACTTATAGTTACTTCCTTCTGACCTAATGGGGAATTTTTCTATAATTATTTCAATTACTTTTCGATTATTTATGATTACTTTATTTGAGGCAAAAATAAATTAATTACTTTTTGATTACTTATTTTTTCTTTATTTCGAACTTTAAAGGAATTTTTAAGAAAAAATTTTGATTACTTTTCGATTTCATATGATTACTTTCTATACTAACTTTAAGAAATTTTACTAATTAAAAAAGTTTTTTACAAATTATAAAAATAAATATTAAAAGAAATATACACAAAATAATCGGGAATTTTATTTTAATTACTTTTCGATTACTTTATTTAAGAGAAAAGTTAATTACTTTTTATTTAGTTATTATTCCTTTCTTTCGAACTTGCCAGGAGTATTTAGGAAAACGGTTTAATTACTTTTCGATTATTTATGATTTTTTTCTAAACTCTCTGACTTTAAAACAATAAAATAATTCAAAGTGTATTTTATAAATTACAAAAATAAATACTTAAGGAAATATATGCAAACCAAAGAGGAATTTTATTTTAATTACTTATGAGTACTACTTCAAACTAATCAGGAATTTTTGGGTAATAATTTTAATTACTTTTCGATTATTTATGATTACTTAGTTTAAGGCAAAAATAAATTAATTACTTTTTGATTACTTATTTTCTTTGCTTTCGAACTTCAAAGGAATTTTTTAGAAAAAATTTGAATTACTTTTCGATTTCATATGATTTTTTTTTCTAAACTCTCTGACTTCAATAGCTTATGATTACTCTGTGAAAAAAATAATCTGACTTTTCATTAGTTTTCTTTTTTAATATTTTTTTATTTTAATTACTTTTTCTTAATTTATGATTCATTTCGTTAAGCGAAAAATAAATTAATTACCTTTTGATTACTTTCTTTAGAATTAATCAGTTTTGTCTTATTATTTTAATTACTTATCGATTATTTTTCAATAAATTTTTAAATTATTTTTTGATTATTAATCATTATCTCATTAAGGAAGAATAATCATTACTTTTTTTTACTAAAGCCAAAATTTTAAAGTAAAAGTTAAAAGTAAAGTTTTGAAGTAAATATAGACAAAGTAATCAAGTTTGAAAAATTGATTACTTTGATTATTTAAGAAGATTACTTTTATTAATGGAAAATAATTGCGATTATTTTTTTGATTATTTTCAATTAAAATTGTTAAGTTCGGTTATGAATATGGATTTAATAAATAATTGATTACTGAAATCGATTCATTAATCGCTTACATTAGTAATCTAATTCAAATTGAACAGCTTTTGGTGGGTGTGTGTCAATTTTTAAAGACATTATGTGTTTATATGTATGTATGTATATAAGTAATGGTTATATCACTTAACTGATTTATCTTGTAATCTCTTTAATCTAAATATAGAATTTAATGTTTATTTTTCTGATATAATTAAAACAATATTTTTTTAATTTTTTGCGACTATCATTAAATAAAAAATAATTCAATATTTTTATAAAAATATTTTATTGTTTGTATTCAATATTTTTAAAAATATTTTTTACTGTGACAAATTACCTATAAAGTCAAAATTATTTGCCATAATTTATTCACCTTTTTAGTATTCATTATTGGCATTCGAAATATATTCTCAGCACGCGCGACGGCAAAATATCCACGAATGTTCGCACGTAATTAAAAAAATTAATATTAAAATAATCGCAAAATAACCGCAAACGCTAGCCAAAAACCACGAAATAATTGTAATTATAAGTACAATTTCAGAAATTCTCAATTACGCACTAATTACAAATAATTTATGATTTTCTTGTAATAAATTTCACTTTCGCGTAGAAAAGTAAAAGCACAAAATCAGTGCAAATACAATGCAAAAACACAAATACATGTGGTTGAATATAAATTTTTCTTTATTTTTCTGCTATTTGCCCAACTGATAATAGCAATGGTATTTAGTTAAGCACTTCAGAAATAATTAATATTCAAATTATTTGCTTTGTTAGTCTCTGCTTTGCACTTTTTGCTTGCTGCCACAATTACATTTCATGTTTTTGTTTTTTTGTTGCTGCTTTTACATGTGCTTTATTGCATTTTGTTTTTGTTTTTGGCCAAGAAACGACAGAAAAGCGTTGTTACGTCCGCGCGCTACCGTACGAACGTCCTTCTTTAACGGCGTTAAATGACGAACAAACGACGGAGAGTGCTCCACATGGCAGCCAAAGCGCTTCTGCTGCGTTACATTAGCAGCGTGCTGGTGTGTATGTGTGCGTGCACAAGAGAGAGAGAGAGAGCGAGCGAAAGAGTACTTGACCGCGAAGAGAACTTTAAGCACAAAGAGCTTATGTGGTGGCTCTTAAGTGTGGCGCTATTTGCCGGTGGGCGGTGGGCGATGTTGGTTCCAATCTGTTTGGAGCAGTTGGCTCATACAGGTTGAGTCTGCAACATGTTGCAAGGGCATCAGGTGGTGCGAATTTTTAAAAAAGTGCAGCAAATTATGTCCGTTACATTTGAAAGCCAAAATGAATAATTTGAAAAATATATATTCAAAGTCATGATTTTATTTCTTTCGATTTCGGAACTTTTATCAAATTCACTCTGAGCTTGAGATTTACGTCTATGAAAAACCTTCTGTGGAGCAGTTCAGAAACGGAACATAGCTTTAAGGCGTTTATTAAACTAAGCCACTTCTACTATGGGTCCAAAAATTCACATACAACCTACGTATGCCTTTTATATTTAGAGATTAGAAAACAAAAACAAATTTTAATCTTCGAAAATGCCTTTATTGGTTTTCAAATTATTCTCGCACAGAATCTACATACTTTTGCATACATTTGAACCAATTTTCGAATCACTTTTGCCACTTTGGTTGGGGTATCTCCAAAACATGCGTTCTGAATACATCAACCGATTCTTCTGGTGTCGAAAAACTTTGACCTATTAGTTCATATTTTACGATCGGGAATAAAAAGAAGTCAATCGGTTCTATGTTGGGACTATACAATGAATAAGTCATCAAATCGATGCTTTGTCGTGGTGAAGAGTAATCCATCTTCGGTGGTTGGTTTTCGTGGTTTCTTGAAAAACAACTGCCAAACAAATGGCTATTTACCACCCAGAATTTATTTTTCTGCCTTGTTCCAGTGTTATGCTGGCAACAATTCCAGTTTTTCCAAAAACCTTCAACCATTTGCATATTAACGCTTCGGTCGCGAGCAGCTTTTGTTGGGTTCGGCTCATTTTGAAATACCACCTGTACAGTCGACGGCTGCTTACTTTCGTGCTCGTTCGTAAAAATCCGTGATTCATAATCTGTCACGTTGTCATACCATAGACATGAAACACCGTTATCGATTTCACATTTCTAACATTTCTCTTGACCAATCGACACGTGTCCTTTTTAAGGAAAGTATTCCAACGTGAAAAAATGTTTTCTACAATCAAGTTCCACTAATGCCTATAGTTGCCTCAATCCCACAGTAGATCACGTAATAATTTGGCAATATTAGTTTCCACAACTATAATCGATTTTATACGACCTTCACGAACTTTGTCTTGGAGAGATCTACAGTCTTGATTGAATTCACCATACCATCAATAAAAACTTATCTTTGTAAAAATTGATCTTCAGTAATTTCATCAGCCAAAATTGAATTAAATTCATCGATGCACTGTGTTGTAAAAAATAATAACCGCAAATGTTCACAATTTAATTCCATTTTTTTGGCCGAGCTGAATATTTCAAGTTACTGTAAGCAATACAAGTAGTGGCCGTATGTCAGAACGATCTGAGTACGTATAACTTGTTAGAAACATATCTTCTTTGGCACAAAGTATCATTACTCAATTGGACAGAGTAAAATCCTAAACTTTTGTCGGTCTTCCTACAAGGTTTTGACATATTAATTTTCTCAAAAAGCTGCTTATTTGTCGATGCCGCCGATTTTGAACTACTATTGCAAATAGTTGCCACACAAACTGAAATATCATAATCAAGTTTTTGCAAGGAAATCTTTTTTATTTGACAAGATATCTCCATGAAATTTGACAAAGAATAACAGATTTGATCAGACCCTTCTGACGAGATTAGATTAATCTGCGATCACGATCTCTCAATTTGTCTCCTTGCTATTTGAAGGGTAATTTCGATAGCAAGAGCTTGGTCCGTGATTTTTTATTCATTAAGGTAGTCAAAGCAAAGAACAGAAAAAATAAATGGGAAACTACAATTAACACTTCGTCAGCCCTTCATACGCATTTGTAGTAACTTAAGGTCTTACCATCGTATGTACATTTTCTATGACTTTTATTATTCTTTGCATTTCGTTTTTCTGGGACATTTTTAAATCACGATATTTGGAGAGATCAAAGAACTGGCAGGTCATTGTATGGAACTACAAGTATATATAGAAAATGATTATCTCCGAGCAATCTCTCATTCAAGCAAATATGAACGACGTACTTTTGAGAACTAAGCGGCTGAGCTGCAACTCAGAAACAATTTTAGATATCGATTTAAGAAGTATTAAAAAAGTATGTTATTTTGAAACGGGTAACCTATCCAAATCTGAAAAATCAATTTTTGTGCTAAATTTCACATTGAAATGAGTGTTTTTTTTTAGAGATGAGGTTTTCAATGATACAATGTCGGAACTAGTTTTCAACAGCTTTTACTTGATTTATACTGAATTTGAATTGCAACATCATTACGCATAGACCGAACGATCATCAATCACGTCACACATTCTCTGAATGGGCCCAAAAGCGGTGGCCAACTCGTTCCCGAATTTTATAAGAGGATTTCGTTCAGCGCTGAAGCACACTTTTGGTTGAAAGGGTTCACTAAATAAACAAAATTACCGCGTTTGGTATGATTATAACCCAAAAGTATTTTTTTAAGAAGCTTTTAAATCCTTCAAAATTTCTCTTTGGTGTTCCTTATGGGCAGAGAGCATCGTTGGTCGACAATTTTTTTCAAAAAATAGGGCAGTCAAGCTGTTACAGTCAATGGGGAACGATATAAAAACGGGATTAAAGAATTTTTCGTGGAAGTGTGGTAACATTTTTCTAGCCATTGCTGTATTATTCGTAGTAAACCCATTCAGCTCACACTTGTTATCCCATTGTTAGCAGCATGTCACTTGAAAAACAATCGAATCTATTTATATACTGTTGTCAAACAGACCGTTCAGGTGACGAATCATATTTTTGTTGTAATTTTTGTTGCTGTATAATATGTAGTATTTTCAGAAGTGATCAAGTGTACTCAAACGCGTAATTAATTTATAAATTTAATATTTTACTTGATTTTCATTACTATTGACTTACTTCGTGCACACTCTTCTTCCGACTCACTCACTTCTCCAAGTGGCCCATTGAGTGCCGTCTGCTTGAGTTAAATTAAATTAATATTTAATAGCCTTAATTAAATGCAATGTGACACGTAGCGTTTAAAAACTTATGTCAACACACTGACACACGCACACACACTTCACCTTTATCACTGCTGTGACACAGTGCCATCATAATGTTACTCATACGCACTGGCCGCCCACTTGGCCAATTTCCTCTCACTATCAATTTCGTAGCATCGAAATGTCAATGCCTGCTTGACGCTGCTTGTAATTGCATATTGACATCACTCGCATTATGTGGTCTTAAGTTGTTTATTGATTGTTTTATTTATTGCTTGTTGTAGTTGTTGTTGTTGTGTTTCGGTGCTTTTACGTTGTGATGCGCGTTTAATTGTTTTAAGTTAATGAGCGCAATAAAAATAGAAGCAAACAACAACAACAACAACAAAAATATTCACCAAAAATACAAAAATTATAAAACAACAACAATGTGTAATACAAACAACAACAGCAAAGAATCATTGACATTGACACCACACTGGCCGGGGACTCCATGAGGTAAATTTGCGCTGCGCAGTACACATGAAAGATGTGTGTGGCCGCGTGTGCAGCTTAAAGTGTCGCAGGTCACGCCAACTTTGCTCACTACTGTACATTGCTCTCTATGCTTCACGTTCTACGTGTGTGTGTTTATTTGTGGTCACAGCCGCGTGTGTGTATGTTTACATGTGCGTGTGCTTTATTTGTTTTCAATGAAATCCAAGCTTTGTCTGCTTTGTTTGCACACATTTAATTTTTTGGCGAAAAATGAACGCTTTTTAATTGCTCGCAAGCAGCTTATGCTTTAAAATTGTGCTGTTAAATGCCGAAGGCTATTTATATTATAGTAAATTTATTCGCCAATTAACCGAAGCCATTTGATGGGAAGTTATGCACCAACAGAATTTATTAACCTTATTATTAAACAATTATTAAGCGAAATGCTGCTCAGGCGCAGCAGTCAATTAGACATAAATGAAGTTAATTGAATTCCAAAACGAGTAGCTCGTAAATAATACAGGCAGGTGGGAGTTAATGGTTGGTTGGCTAATAATTTCTAGGGGAAATTTATTAGATTTTGGTTATGCTTTTAAAAATTTGATGTTTGATGCTTTAATAAGAAAAAAATTGTTCCATGAAGAAAAGATTTTATAAAACTTTATGCCTGAACTTGCTTGCTGTGCCTACTATGGTGTGGATAACAGAAGAGATTTATTATTATATTAAACTCTTGTTTCATTCAAATTCAAAATTTCAAAACTCTTAACAGCAGTCTAGCTAGTTTAATATTGTGCGAGGTTTCGGTAATAATAATGAGAAAAAGTGAGGGAGAATTGCAATTGGAGAGCAGTTAAAGAGTTGTTTCATTCATTAGCTTCGAAACCTAATAGCAATTAAGCTTCGACACAAACTTGTTTCACTCTATTTTCGATCAGGGTTAAGAGTATTACCTAAAATATCCATTCCTTATCCACAGTCTATCATCAAACAGTTGTAATGAGTGAACTAAAGGAAAAAGAAAATACATGCCCTGGAACGATTTCAACAGTGACCATATAAAGTGGCCCAAATTTGACTTTGAATTCATGGTGAAAAGGAGACTACGTCGCCAAATATTGAATTTTACCACGGCTGTTCGACTTTGCAAGGGCCCGAAATATGGTTGTCCATAGTATTATAATCGCATAAGCGGTTTCTACGCCAATTAAGAAGAAGATAGTACTAGATTCCAGCACAAGAAAATTCATTAAGCTACTTGGTTGTTAGTGGATCAAAAATCTCAAAACCAGATCGATGTTGTTGTGATAAATGGAGGAAATGTCTCCAGTGAGCTTGACGTGCGTGCGGTCTGAATACCTAACATCGACTCATACCACTATCTTGTTGTACCAGAAATACCTGCACTCTGAAGGCACTCGTCAGCAACTCGGTGTAAAGTAAACAGTCGGACGGCATTTCAAGCTTCTTACGTACAGCTGCAAGCGAAACCATTGGTTTACATGAAAGTGTTCTTTCGACTTTGGTATGATGACGACTATCGTATCGCAGTGGAGAGAAAGCGGACAGTCTACCTCGCAATCTTGCGATCGACACAACACGTGGGGGAGGGGATAAATACCGAGAGTTGAAGAGGAAAGCGAGACGCATTTGCAGACAGAAAGAGAAAGAGGTCGAAATGCGTGTGTGTGAGGAACATGAGAAACTGACCGAAAGGGGTAATGCTCGAAAACTCTACGGAAAGATGCGGCGACCAACAGATTGACATAGTTTAGTGAATCAAGAGACAGCGGATGCGTTGCCTATGATTATGTTGGCCAGATGGACTCCCACTTTTAAGGTATTCGATTTGGTAGCAGGCGGTCGAAGCAGAGGAAGAGGAAGACCTACACTCCGTTTGAAAGATCAGGTGGTGAATGTTCTGAATTTGACTTAAAGTTTTGCATTCTCAGTATCCTCATTACCTCAATACTTCGTTCTTTTATTATTCCTTTTGTCGTACTTGCTTTTGCCTTATCGTGGAATCAATTTCTTTCATTTTCAAATCTTTCATTATATTCGGAATAAGAAACTTCTACAGTAATGTTAAAAAAACTACTTGGTGCTGATAATTTACAATATATTTTTTGACGAGGTTGCCACCTGATTAAAAAATTATTTTTTTTTTAATAAGCAAATGTTTCTAAAACCGTAATATAATTTGTATGAAAAGTAAGTGAAAGTTTGTATTAATGCATGGTTGCCACCCGTAATAATTTTGTAAAGATTAATTAATAATAAAAAATAGGTATGATTTTGAAATGTGTACTATTATTTTACTATATTAGAGTATATTTTCTAAAAATACTGCTGGGTGAAGTAGCCATAAAATATATCAATGAAGAAAAACGTAGAAAAACATTTGAAAACTTTCAAATTTTAATAATATATTATTGCTTTTATAATTAATTTTAAAAATAATACACGCAAATTAAAATGTCATCTGATTTCTGTGACAACAGAAATTTTATTACAATTTAAACAATAACACTCAATCTCAATGCCGCCACACAACATTGAAAGCAAACAAATTGCCATTGATAAATTAAAAAGCACAGACACACACCTGCGCAACTTCGTTTATGCACTGTTACACTCTGTGTGTGTGTTTGTACAAAATTCTAAACTGAAACAGCTGTTCGCAATTTTCTTTGCCCGCCCTTGCGGCGTGCGCGCGCACCAAACGCGAGTCGCTGCCACAGGTGGGCACGTGTTGCCTCGTGGCATTTCCTTTTTCTTCGCTTTTTGCATTTATTGTTGTTGTTGCTAACTCATACTGGAAGCGCACGCGTATTTGTCAACTGGAAGCGGCTGGAATTTGCCGCCAAATGTGCGTCAGCTGTGTTTCGGAGTAACGCTCTTTCACAGCCGCTGTGGGCTGAGTGCGGCAGTCAGTGCGTATACGCGACGTTGTGAGTACACAGGCGCAGGCACAGAATTTTAAACGGTTTAACGTTGCTAATTTTCGTGCGGCGTTTGTAAAAGTACGAATAAATTTTGGTTTGAACGGAATTAAATTTAAAACAATTGTGGGTTTGAAAAGAAATTCTGATTTTTGAAAACATTTTGTGAAAAAAAGTTACATTTACATTGTGAATAAATACAGTAAAGTTACTTTTTCCGTTTGTGGTAGTTTTTGAGTTTAGTGCAGTTTTGGTTTCAAAATATTTTATTTGGTTGATATAAAAAAAATCACATTTATTAAATGTAAATAATTTTTTTTTTTTTTGTAAACTTAAGGTATAAAAAACGGTCCAAAAGTGTTTTCCCTTATTTCCTCACAAAGTAATGCTTAATTAACACACGAAATGCTTTATGATCCATTTTTTTGTAAACTAACACAAGTTGCTTTACAAAAATTCTATATTTTTTTAATGCCTACTACGATTTAATTGACCAGTGCTTGACCCTAGAGACATCTATTGGAAAACGGATTTATTTAATTTATTAAAATTTATTTAATTTTTCCTTAATTTTTCTAAATTGAATATATTTTAATTTTTTGTTAACTTAAATTTTTATAAAAATTTATTTTTTTGTATAAATTTAAGAATTTTGTTTAATTTTTACCTTAACTTTTCTTTTTCTATTTTTTTTTAATTTCTTTTTTGGAAAAATAAATAAATTTTAATTCTTATTAATTCAAATTGTTATAAAAATTTATTTTTTTTTATAAATGTTGTAATAAAGAAATAAAAAAAAAATAGTTTTAATAAAAAAATGATTATTTTAATAAAAAAAAAATTAAATTTAATTAAACAAAAAAATATTTTTATTTAATTTTTTGGTAATTTAATTTTTTATAAAAATTTATTTTTTTTTTGTATAAATTTAAGATTTTATTTCATGTTTCCTTAATTTCCTTTTTTCTAAATTTTTTCGAAATTTTTTTTAGTGGAAAATATTTTCTAAAATGTATTATATGTACATATGTATAAGTTTTAATAAATTAATTGAATTTTTATTAACTCAATTTTTTATAAAAAATATTTTTTTTGTATTATGTAAATTTGATTTTTTCCTTAAGTTTTCTTTTTTTTAATTTTTTTTTCAAAATTTTTTTGAAAAATAAATAAATTTTAATTTTTCTTAATTTAATTTTTTATGCAAATTTATTTTTTTTTTATAAATGTTGTAATAAATAAATAATAAAAAAATATGTTTAGTAAAAAAATTATTATTTTAGTAAAAAAAAATATTTAATTTAATTAAACAAAAAATTATTTTCATTTAATTTTTTAGTAATTTAATTTTTTATAAAAATTAATATTTTTTTATAAATTCAAGAATTTTATTTCACTTTTTCTAAATTTTTTCCTAATTGTTTTTACATGGAAATATTTTCTAAAATGTACGTATGTATGTATGTATAAATTTTAATAATTAAAATAAATTTTAATTTTTTCATTAATTAAATTTTTAATAAAAACTAATTTTTTTATATAAATTCAGGAATTTTATTTCATTTGTATCTTAATTTTTCTTTTAACAAATTTTTTCCAATTTTTTTTTTTTGGAAAATAAATACATTTTAATTTTTGTTAATTTAATTTTTATGAAAACTATTTTTTTTTAATGTTCTAACAAATAAATAATAAAAAAAAATTTAATAAAAAAATCATTATTTTCATTAAAAAAATAAAATTTAATTAAATAAAAAATTATTTTTAATTATTAAATTTTTTTGTAGTTTAATTTTTTATGAAAAAAAACCAAAAAAAAACTTATTTCAATTTTTATTACAAAAAATTTAATAAAGCTTGGTGTGTTTCCGGCATTTCCATGCACAAATTTTTCAAAAATACTGAAGTGAACCACTTTTTACAGAAAACTAAAAATATAATTATTTCAGTTCCTCGAAATGAGAAAGCAAATTGTTTGTTATTTGATTTTTGTTTTGTGAAAATAAAAACACAAAGCTGATTAAGTGTCATCTCGTCATGTAAAGTTCGGACGCGTTGATGACTATTGTGTAAATCATCGAAAAGCCACGGATAATTGAAATTAATGAAATTCTCGCCTGCCAATCAAGCATTCAATTCCTCGTATAAGAGTTTCCAATTTTAAATGCAAAAGTTTAAACAGAAATAATTTACGCGCAGCCAACAACAACAACAAAGTGGAGTGAGTACAAAAACCTGCCAGCTGTCGGTGTGTCTGATTGACGGTGCCGTGGGTGGTGCGGTGCGCCGTTCTGTGAAAAATAAAATTAAAAGCAAGCAAACGCGCACGAATTCCGGCCATTGTTTGGCTGGCAACACACACAGGAAGACTAACACACATGCAAATATGCAACATTTGTAATTATGTGTGCGCTTCCCGGTTCGCTGCGGGCCTGCTTGTGCTCATTAACGCGCAAATGAACGTTTCATATGGGCGCGCGCATATATTTCTCTAGATGCCTATGTGTGTGTGTGTGAAATCTGTACAAGTTGAAATTTTTGATTTCTGAAATTGCCAAGCAAAAATACGAAAATATGAATTTAAAAAAAATTGAGGTCCGGCAGTGGAAAATAACGTAATTATGTGTAAAATATCCGCGAGCGCGCTTTCGAATGCTTTGCATAAAATTGTAGCTTGGATTGATGTGGCAACTTTGGTGGCATAAAAAACCCGTTACGTTGTATGGTCTTTGGTGTGGTAAGTGGCAAATGAGGAAATATTAAAAATAGTTTGAGTGTTTTTGTTTGTATGCTTCATTCACATTTTTATACGCCTGCAACATGTTGTGCAGATGTTATAAATATTATGTCTTTTTGTTCACAATGGTTGTTGGTTGTGTTCATAACGGTTGCTTGCGACAATTTATAAAGGAAAAGCATAAATAAATTTGCTAAAGACATTGAAAGAATATAAAATATTTCAGAAGCTCTACAGCAAAGTTAAAATGAAAAAATCATTTGCAGTCGATTTAACGAAATGGTTTTAATTCATAGAGTTGCCACCTGTGTTAAAAAATTCTAAAATTAAATATTGGTAATATCGAAGAGAGAGCAAAAAAGACAAGGATTGCCTTATACTGCTATAGAGGAGCCCGCCATCGGCAAAAGTTAGGGTCTTTCACCGAAAGTGGTCCCTTCGCTCTAAAGCACCATTGTTAAACCCATTATGTTCCTTAGAGTTTTTATGTGATGGAGGGCTCTTGAAAAGACCACACTTGCAAAGAAGTACAAGGGCGTTCTACGGGCGGCGATCATCAGCATGAGTAGTGCACTAAGGTCTACTCGAACCATGTCACTTAACGCTACTTTGTACATAAAGTCCTTAGACTTCGTCGTAAGATGTATGGCTGCGAAAGTTGCTATCAGATTCAGAGAATCTAAGTTCTTAAAAAAACACTTGTTCGAACACACGGATATCCTCACAAACTTTGACTTCATACCGGATCACTTGGATCATGAAGTCGCCAAGCTGAACTCTGGCGGTTCCTTCTCTGTCCGTATACCAACGAGATAGTTATGAGTGAGAAGAAGCCGTTGGAATAGAGGGCAGTGAGTTTCTTCACGAGTGGGTTAAAGCTTGTGGAGAAAGTTGGTGGAGGGGTTTACTGTCAGGAGCTCTCTATCAACTCCAGTTTCACATTTCCTGACTATTGCATTATCTTCCTCTGGTCCGGTTTGCTGGCTCCTTGAGAGAAGTGATCATCCGTTCATATAACAAAGCGGCGACACTAGCTTTGAACTCATTAACAGTGCGTTCAGGGTTGGTCAAGGAGTGCCCAACCTCGCTTTGAATAGCATCGAGTGTTTTTGTGAAAAGACTTGTATGGGTGCCAAGCTATCAATAGAAATTATCAGTCATCGCCCTTTTGACGTCCATGATGTAAGGTTGGGAATCATACCAGATGCCATTTGTAGAAGCTGTATGGAAGAAGATGAGGTGCCAACAACTCAATACTTCCTTCTTGACTGTCCCGCGATTGGGAGGTCAAGACTTAAATACTTGGAAACACATACCTTCAGACTTCCCACCGAACTGGAGGGTGTGGAAATTAAACGCCTGTGCAAATGTGAATTGTATACTCAGAGTGTTGCTAATTTATATGTAAGTCCAAGTCGAGGAGTTCTTCTTTTCTATGGCTTCACAAAGGACTGGATATAGCTGTCCACGTGCGATCTCTCTTGATCAGCCATCTAATCTAACCCAACCCAAGCATTAGCATTAAAATTACAATAAAATCGATATTAAGCGCGTGTTTTCGTATTTGAATTTATACGTGGTTGCCACACTTATGAAATTTTTTAAACATTATTGAATTAAAAAATCACATCCCTCAAATAATCATTCGAAATAATATAATTTCGATACAAATTGTTTTAACTCAATTCTCCTAATGACATCTTCTTTTAGTTCAAAAATTATTAAGAATTACTCGACACACTTCCAGTAGAAATCTATTCTCATACCAACCAGAATTTGAAAATTAATGAACAAATAGTTTGTATACATTTATTACATTACTTTTATCTTAAAGCAAATCGATCCACCATAACATATTTTTGGTTTTTTGGGTATTTTTATAAAACTCTGTTTTTATATACAGTTAGGTGGTAAATGTATTACAAGATATTTTGGAGATATAAGAAAATATCTGCATATTTTGTTAAAAGCCTCATTTCGTACCTTAAACAAAGCTATTTTTTATATTTTGAAACTGAAATTTGCGTCGGGTGGCAACTCTATTTCAAAAATTTTTGTAAAACATAAAGATTTCTAGCAAATATTCTAACTTTCTTCTTTGCGCTCTTTTAATTTTTTAGTTAGGTGGTAACTCTGAAACGTGTTTAAATTGAGGATATAAGAAAACGTCCGCATATTTTCCAGAAAACTTACTTTACTACCATACAATACATTTTTTTGTTATAAATAAAATTATTTGGGTGGCAACTTTGTTTCAAAAATTTTTCTCAAAAAAATAATTACTAAATTCTTTCTATTTAATTTTTCTTGATTTATAAGTACTTAATTTATTATAAGATTATTTTATTGTCACTTTATATTTTTTTGACAGTTTTCAACGCTAAAATATTAAATATTTAAATTGAATGAAATTTCCAAATATTTTTCGAAAAGCTTTCGGTAATAAATATTTTATATATTTTTTTTTGATTTTCAAGTTTAATGTTCGCTTTGCTTAAAAATTAAAAAAAAATTTCGATTTCTGGCATATTTTCAGTTTTATTACTAATTGAAATATTTTTATTTACTTTTATGTATATATATTTATGTGGAAATGTATATATTTTATAATTTTTTTTACTTTTAATTTTTTCGATAGGTGGCAGCTCTAAAATGTGGTTAAATTGAAAACTTAAGGAAATTTACTTTCTTTTGAACCTTCATTAAGGAAAATGTTTGAAACAAAGTTGCCACTTAACGAAAAATAAAATTCGAAAATAGCTATAAAAAATATTAATGACTTATATCTTTTTACGTATTACAAAAAAATAATCATGCTTTATATGTATATTTTTACGTATTTTCGAATTTAATATTTCGTGAGGTGGCAACTTTGTTTCGAAAATCTACCTAAATAAAAATTTCTGAAATATTTTTTGTATGATTCTTTTTGAACTTTTAAACTATTTTTCTTGATTTTTAAGTAGGTCCTGTACCTATACTCGTATACATATATCTGTACAAATGTTTCAAATGCCAATTAAGGTGTCTTGAGTAAAATACCGCTACTAACATTTGTCTTTTTAAATTTATTACTGTTATAAAATATGGCGCATCCTTATTACCTTTTTCTCATATCACTTTACAATCAATTTCCAAAAAATTCAACGTGTGAAAATCCTTTGACTAAAAATTCAATGACTTATAAACCATTTAACTTTATGGCGATTTGCATACATACCTCTATATGTATATCTGGGTATATATGAAAATTTATTATAATGAAAAATCAATTCCTTAAATTGCATTTAGTGACCTCTTTCAACACTTTAATTTCTTTTATAGAGGCATATGTGTATATGTGTTCGTGTCCTGTGTGTGTCATTGGCGTGTTTTTCGCTCGTAAAAGACAACAGACAAAAAACGCAAATCGGTAATAAATACTTAAATTAGTTAAACCCAATCGGCGTTTGCTCTCTCTGTGTGTGTTTTATTGGCCTTTGCGCATTTACCGTTGACCTTTGCGGAGTATTAAATTGCAGACTTTCACTTTTACGATCATTACAAATGGCTGGCTTTTACTCCAACGATTTTTTTCGCATTTTCATTGAGCCTTTTAAATACTTTTTAATGTAGTCAATATTGAAATTAAGTTTGAACTTTGTTCACTGAAATGTGCGAAATAATATGCAAATTTGTTTCTTTTTTTCAGATGTGTTTTTAATGGGTCAAAGACTGCATTAAAGCCACTGCAGAAGTTGGTAAGTTTAACGATGTTATTAATTTTTATTTTTCTGGCATAATTGGGAGACTAGAAAATTGTGTGCATGCATCTACTATGTGTGGTATACTATATACACAAATATCTCATATATGTATGTGGATGGGTCTTCTAAATTAAAGAGAAATAAAGCTCGAAGTAAAAATATAAGAAATCAACATGTCTTCAAAGGTATAAAAAAGTTAGGTTAGGTTAGGTTAATCTGGTAGGCCAATAACCCACCCACCACATAGAGTTCCCTTGCTAAGTTTAAGAGGAGTAGTAATCGTTTATGTTGTCTGCGCTAGACGCGAATTTTAACAGACTCTGCGGCCTCACTATCGATACGTCATTCAGTGTATAATACTGTGGGAATCCGAGATGCTTAGAGCATAGTCTTGCCAATGCAGTACAAGTGTACAAGAAATACTCCATTGTTTTCCTGGTGCCTTGCTTGGACATTTCCTGCAGTCTTTTCGATCTGTCAGCCCCATCTTGCGGACGTGTGTCGCGATCAGACAGTGACCAGTTAGTATTCCCACGATGTTCCTACAGTTTCTTCTATCGAGTGCCTATAGGAATTTTGTGTACTTGCGATCTACCGTTTTGCACTTGACTGTTTTCTTTTGCACCCAGGTAGCTCGTTCCATCGGGTTTTGATTTTATTTATCAGGCTTCTGTCAAGATCGTCGTCTAGGGAATGCATGGATTTCCCAATGTTGATCACGTTTTCGGATGTTAGCCGCACACTACTCTTGGCAATCTCGTTGACTATTTCATTCTCTCTAGTAAAAATCGTACAGCCTTCTTAAGCCAGTTTTAACAGAAGCTACCAATGCTTTTAGTTACTTAACCATTGGTTAGCGATGTGAGATTAGGTGTTGTTATACTACATATGTATTTATCATGTAGGAGTAATTTTAAAGACGTTGAAACCACGTACATACTTGTATTTGGATGACCTTAAGAGAGTTTGAAGGGAGCTGGTTGGCGCCACCTGGTTTACATTGCCAGATAGTCACGAGTTGTAAGGAACAAAGGGCTTCTTATATAGGTCTGAAATACAAGATACGCTCAAATGAAAAAAGGTCAAACCGATATATTTAACTCAGTTCAACTTGCGTTGTAATTAATTCGATATACCAAGGCGCATATATTCCAGTTCCACGAAAAAAATGCTGCCATAAAAACTGTAAGGCACAGAAAACAACTCTACTCACTGTGCTATAAATTGCCTTCGGGCACAAAAAGCACTTTCTACCAATTTTCCGACAATTGCAATAAAAGCAAAAACAAATTAGGACAAACTGCACATTACAAGCCATAACTGTAAACATGTACACAAACTTGACAACAAAAACTGTCAGAGCTACACAACTGAATAAGATGGAAACCGAAAACGGCTAAAGAAAACAAGCGAAACGGCGGAAAAGGCAAAAAGACAAATAAAAATACAAAAACGTAGAAGAAAGTTAAAAATTTCAACTGCGTAAAAATGTTGCTTTACCTTGAAACCTGCCGCACACCTGCGCCATTTCAACGGACACGGAGTGGCAACCTGTTTCCGCGCATTCACCGAACAAATGCAGCTTGAAGTGCGTCAGTTGTGAGGAAGCGTGCCAAGGAGAGTGGAAGAGAGGGAGCTGAAATATATTCGTCTACGCGTCGGGATGGTCTGACGGCATTGTTGTGCTTAAGTGGAAGCGATGCGAAAACAGTGTGTTTCTGCGAAGAAATATATTTATGGCACATTTTTCTCGACCAAGCTGCAATTTTCTTACCATTAAGTGCACTGCACTTCAATGTAATTATATAATAATAATTAAAAGGAAATACAAATGAAGTTTTTAAGATTTTTCTCATTAAACCAACGGATGACTTTAAGGAAGAGCTTTCCTTTTCGCCTTTTCGTGAGATAACACGATCATCAAGCTTGATTTTCAATTAATTGATTGTACCATTCGTTGTGTGGCTTGTGGCGCCGTCCTGTTGGAACCACATATTGTCCAAGTCAATATCATACAATTCGAGCAAAAGATATTCGGTTGTCATTGAGCGGTAGCGATTTCCATTCACAGTAATATGCTGGTCTTGATCATCGCGGAAAACTACCGCCCCAAACCGCAATTTTTTCGGCATGCAATGGTGACTCATGGAGTATGTGTGGATTGCTGCCTGACCAATAATGCATATTTTGCTTATTGATAAAGCTATTCAACCAGAAATGAGTCTCATCGCTTAAGATGATTTCTCGATGAAAATCCGGATCATTTTCAAATTGTTGCTCAACGCAATTCCCGAATATATGATGATTTTTGTGGTGGTCCAGTGGCGTCAGTTCTTGCGTCACTTTGAACTTGTAAGGATGTAGGCCAAGATCTTTACGCAAAATTCGCTACAACAATGTCACAAAGATGTTCAACGCTTGATAATGACAATGTGAAAGATGTGAAAGGTCTTCCTCAATTGAAGCGCTAGCGGCAGCAATAATCTCGACACTACGTTCACCATTCTGTCTCACTGGCAGCGGAACATTTTGTACTGTGGCAGTGGATTAAAATTTTTTCATTAGACAATCAATTGTTAATTTGACAGGACGATTATGACGACCATAAATTGGACATAGCGCTCTTAAAGTTGAGCCTACTGACTCCGAATTTCGGTAGAAAAGTTTTAATAATTTCTACTCGTTCGGTTGTATATCTTTCCATGATGAAATGGCAATTTAAACTAAAAAGTCATACGAGCGGGAAAAAAATATGGCGTCGTTTGTCGTCTGTCCCTATCGGTCTACTTTTGAAAAACAAAAATACATACTTACCTCGTTCTGGACGACCTTCGACCTCTTCAACTGATGGAAATATTAAACAAGTGAAAGAGACGGTGCGCGAAAGTCGTCAGGAAGGTGTTAGAGAGTCCGTTCGAATGATTTTGGTGGATATTTTTAGACCAAAACTGGTCTATGCCTAGCTTATGAGCTTACCAGTGTAACCAATGTAGGCGTTGTTAGCAGTAAAGACAACTTTTCTACACACTTTGGAACTTCACTGAGTGTTTTGAATTACTAAAATTTCTATAGTTCAATATTTGTTGAATAGTTCTCAAGTTCATGCCAATTTGCCTCTGGACGTTGAATTCAAAGCTTCAAGAAGAGTAGGTGTGGCAATCAGGTTGGTTTACAAATTTTCAACCGTTTATTACGTTTTACATCCAGGAACTTGAACGAAAAATACAAAATCGCAATCGCAATTGGCTCCTACAAATGTTATCCCTGTTTTCTATAATAAATCTCCAACTTTGGGGTATCAAAAAAAGTAATGGCGCCCGAAAATATGCTTCAATGACTCTATTCACCCGAAAGTTTCGAACGAAGCAACCACTCGACTCTAAGGCAACGGGGGAAATGAAGGTTGCCATCAAAATAGAAAAAAAATAATAATAAAAAAAATAATAAAAAAATTAATAAAAATAAAAAATTGGATATTCCACTGAATATGAATCGTAAAAGTTGTTTTGCAAAGTGAGAGCTCGCGTAACTGAAGAGCCAAGCGCGCTTCCAAATTCGCTGCAATGTTTTGTACGCAAATAAATGCCACTTGGGAAAAGTTTCGCAATCAACTTTTTTGTTGTTTTTTTTTGGTTTCGTTGGTAACTGATAGTGCTCCAAATTTTGATGAATTGTTGTTGTGCTGTGCTTTGTTGCTTTTTTGTTATTTTCATTATTATTTTTATCGCCGTTTATGCTTTTTGTTGTTGTAGAAATGCACTTGATATTACTATATGTGCCACTTTCTTACTATTTAACCTCAATCTCATGTTGCAGTGCAATAAACCGTTGCTCTCGTGCTGCCAGCTAACTTTTAAGCTGCCCTTGAAATAGTTTATAGTTCTATTTGCTCGCTAGTTTCTTACTGTAGGAGTGTGGATGCGCAATAAAATGTCTTTAGCAATTTAGATCGATTAGACTGATATACCACGGCGCTCCACATGTAATCTTGAAGTGCTTTTTGAACTTTTGTGTGTTTTACTCTCTTGTAGACTTGTTTTGCTTTTGTCGTAGTTGCTCTCAATCTAATTGGCATTACAAGGTGAAGTGCTTATTTTTAGCGAACGCAAAGGTATATAGCGGAAGAGAAATGCGAGGAGATACTGTACTCGTTTCAGCTCCTTCATTTGCTACCAATATTAAAGCATTGAATGTACATACTTGGTAAATTTTTAAATTAAAAATTCTAAACAGGTGGCAACCCTTTTTCGAAAATTTCTTTAAAATTGAATGCTTATTTAGTTTATCACGCAAATGTAGTACGTATTTGATTTTTTTTGTAGAGAGAAGTTAGAAAATGTTAGAAAACTCTACACATATGGCAACCCTGCTTTAAATAATTTTCGACTTCTAAGTTTTTTGAAAGTTATAGTTTGTTAGTCACACTCCGTTAGTTGGTTTCGTCTATAAATTTACTTATATACATTTTAGAAAAGTGGCAACCTTGGTTAAAACAATATTTGCAGCTGTAAGCCTAATTCAAATGCGCTAGTACACACACAACATTATTGTATGAATACAGTTATTCTCATGTAAAAGTTTTTTATACTCTCAATTAAAGTATATACAATTTACAAAAGGTGGCAACCTTAACTAAAATAATATTTCCATTTACAAGCTTACTTCAACCTGCATCGGTTTGACATCTTTGGTTGAATACGAATATTATCCCAATTCTATTAAATTAAAATATATTAAATAATTTTTTTTTTATACACCACAGGTGGCATCGTCTCTCAATTTATAATAACTTAAATTTTTCATTACTGTCCTAATCATTTTGCTTTAAAAATAAAATAGAATTAAATTTTCTTCTTTAAAAAAATTTAATTGAATAAAATATGAAGAAAAGGTGGCAACTCTTTTTTTAAATTATGTTACACATCAAAACTCTTTCCTTCGAAATCTATAATACAGAAATTTGTTTTTTTTATAATCACTTAGAATTAAAATTTAAAAAATCTGGCAACTTTTAAAAAAATAATTAAGTGGCTAGGACGCTTGTTAAATTTTTTCTTTACTATCCCAATCATTATGATTTTGAAATTAAAATTTCGTCATAAATAACTATTTAATTGAATGAAAGATAAAAAAATGGTGGCAACTCTTTCTTAAATTACGCTTAACTTTACAATTTTCAATTTTTTTTTCTTTCGAAATGTATAATACAAACACATGTTTTTCTCTCATAAAAATTTGACAATTTAAGCTTTCTGCGGAATCATTCATTTTGTAATTTAAAGAATACCAATTCTTTAAACTTTTAATTGTCAATTTTGTGGCAACCCTTTAAAACATACTTTCGAAATTGATGGCGGAAAGTTCGAGAAAATTTTACAAATCGGTTCAGTCTTTATTATATTAAAATCTCGTTTTCGAAAAAGTAGTTTTACTCAAAGAAAGTCTTCGTGAAAATATTTTATCCAATCACTATCAGAGCCTTGGCTTAAGTGAACTCGTTTTCAGCTTCTCCTCAAAGTACTTATCTACATCCAATTTAGAATCTTCTTACGCTCCCGAAAGTATGCAACTATCTTTGAATTATCTTCGTTGAAGCACATTAAAGCAGTAAATAAAAGACGAAGCTTTCGTATGCTAACTTTCGTGCACCGGCAGTACATACCATCGGGCACGTGATGCAAAAAGTAATTTCAGCATGCTTCCTTAACATTAACCTGACCGGTTATGGCATGCACTACATTCTACTTACAAAATGTTTGAAATGTCGAGAGCTTAAATATTAATTAGTCCACCGTCCGAGGCAACCTTGCGCCAACACGAGCACACAAATTTGCCAAGCATATTGCTGCTGTAAACTCTTCATTAACTAATTATACACCGTTATGGTTAAAGTGTGAAGCACTTTTGTTTTCATACTTTCGGCGGTCCTTTCACACCATGAAAGGGTGCAAAGGCTAAGAGGCGGTCCCTAGTTTATGAAGCAAATGGCCGGAAGGGTAGTTGCTTATATTAATTCACCTCTCTTTTAGTTATGTGAATATTTGCAGTGAAAATGATGTGGACTATTGAAAGTGCCAAGGTGGACTTTGATAGTTGGGTAATTGAGTAACTCTAAATTTAATGTATTACCTATAATTAACCACGCTCCTGTTAAACAAAAGTTCATGAAATTAGAATTCCATAAATATCAGCTTTATTAGTAATAAACTTAGATATAGCCTACATCTAGGCGACCTACGACCCAAACGTGCACTTATAGCAAGAAATGTGTTTAAGCTGGAGAAAATGTTTATTATTATTAATACACACTCGTGGCCACGCAAACTTTGCCACTATACTTTCTTACAATGACTACAGCCATGTCAAACGATTGTTTCTACATTTTACTGTCAACAACTGATGAGATTGAAGAAAGCAATCAAAAAAAAAAAAAAAACGGCCAAAACTGATCGACAGAAAGAGCTTCGTCTTCCACCAGGACAACGCTAGACCATACGAGGGCTGCTATATATATTTCTGGCCTAATAATGAAAATAGGAATATTTATCAACGAAAATGTTTTTTTTTTTTTCGTTGGATTTGGCTCGTCTTGGAAGACCCACACGGTCGATTGCTGTTTTGTTTCGCGCTCATACGCATAGATCTATGATTCGTCACCTGTGACGATCTTATAAACGTCTTTTGAAGCACCGCGATCGTATTTTTTCAGCATTTCTTTACACCAATCCACACGAGCCTTTTTTGAGCGATTGTCAAATTGTGCGGGATCCAACGAGAACAAACCTTTTTTACGGCCAGGTGTTCATGCAATATCGAATGTATGCTGGTGGGAGAAATGCATAGGCATGCCTCTATCTGAAGGTATGTTACATGACGGTCTTGCATTATCAGTTCACGTACGGCATCGATGTTTTCTGGCACAACGGCTGTTTTTGGACGACCTTCACGGAATTCGTCTTTGAGTGAGCGTCGGCCACGATTGAATTCTTTGTAACAGTTTTTCACAGTGCTATAGGATGGTGCTTCATAGCCATACAAAGATTTTAGTTCATCGATGCACTCTTGTCGTGATAATCCACGTCAAAAGTTGTGAAAAATGATCGCACGAAAATGTTCACGAGTTAATTCCATTTTTTGGCCGAGATGAATTTTTTAATTCCCTGTAAATAAAACAATTCACGATTAAATGACAAAACGTTCTGAGTGATGTTATGCTAAAAAATGTCAAAAGGAAATGTCAGATTGCACCTGGCAACTTAGTGTTGCCTAGGCCAAAAATATATATAGCAGCCTATGTACACAACTTTGAAGACTTGGCAAGAACTGGAAGAGTTTGGCTGGGAAGTTTTCATGCATTCACCATATCGCCCTGACCTTGCACCATCGGACTACCATTTGTTTCGGTCAATGCAGAACTGCCTTAATGGACTAACACAGACTTCTCTAGAAGCCAAACTTATCGCAATTTTTCACCGAGAAACCAGAAAAGTTTTACACTGATGGAATAATGTCTCTAACGCAAAAATGGCAAAAAGTGGTAGACGACAATAGTAAATATTGTTTTTATTGGTATAAATATAAAAAAATAAGCTGAAGTTTTATTAGAAATACGAAAAGACTTTTTCGACTACCCAATTTAAAATTGCTTAGATTCCAATCCACTGGTTGACGTTTTACATTTTATGGTATTTTCTTGACTTTGATTCTTGCAAGTTCGAAGAGTATAAAATGTTCGCTTGAACCCGAACTTAGGCCTTTTTTAGTTGTTTATGTTATAAATATATTACTTTGCCACACATTTATATTTATTTAATGTAAAATGTAATTATGAATCACGTCCCACTTGGCTAACTGTAAACCGCTGATTTCATCACAAATACTCGCGCAATGTGTTGGCCGCCAACTTTTATTTACAAACACAAAAAGCCATATTGCTTACTTCTCACCATTCACCGCAGTCATATTGCTTTATCACATTGTAAACACTTAGCTTGTTTACAGAAATTTCTGTGCTAATGGATTCAAAACAATTTTAAAATATTTGAAACGAGCGGATATTAAATTATTATTTTGAAATTGTAATAATTTCCCATGCCTCCCCAATTTTACAACTGTTTACAAGCACACATAAGAGCAGCAATTTAAGCATATGACTAACCTACACACACACACACACACACACACACATACACACACACGAACTTGTATGCTTATGCGTTAAATACCGTTATTTACACTTAGTAAGGCAATAATTTTGTAACAGTAAAGCAGGTCACGTATTGTTATTCACTCAAGTGTTGACGTGATGATTTGCAACAACAACAAATGCCATACTAACAACAAAAACCCACAACAACAATAACAAAGATACAAATTTCTGCCCACTTTTGTAAGTGTGTGCGTGCTTGTTGGTCAGAGAAAATACTTGTAGACACACTCAAGCAATTGTAAAAGTAAAAATGCGAACGTGAGAGGAAGCGGGATAGAGAAGAACGCGCGTAATGGCGGCGGACCTTTTGTTTTCTTTCAAATGTCAAGAGTACTTTAGCAACAAATTTTTTGCCTTTTGTGGTTTGTTGAACAAAAAACTGCTGATTTGCTGCTTAGCGATCTTCGCATAGCAATATGCGGCTGGGGAGCAATGAAAAACGTGATATCTATGCCAGTGAGAAGGAAATCAAAATAAAGTAAAAGTTTGCAATTGTCCGATTTTACTTTGCTCAGACATGCGCTTGGCTACTTCCTGCTGACTGCGGTGTAGGATTTGGTACATAAGCGCATTTAATCATATACATATATATTCAAATATATATAGTATATGGTCACCTAAAATGCAAAACAACGTATCTTCAAAAAAATCTAAATTGAGTTTTTTATCGCTTACGATTCATTACTTCATATTACATATATGTAGCATAAAATTTTGAGCTTCCGCTGTCAGATATAACCAAAATATAGCCAGTATATAACCAATTTATGTTCGAGCTTCCGTTAATAGATATAACCAATATATAACCATTTACCAATATATAACCATTATATAACCAAAACTCATTTTTTGTTTCGAGTTTCCGTTGACAGATATAACCAATATATAACCATTTTATAACCGAAACTCAATTTTTGTTTTGAGATTCCGTTGACAGATATAACCAATTTATAACCAATATATAACCTTTTTATAACCGAAACTAAATTTTTGTTTGAATATGACTGGCTTCCTTTATATCGTTTTACTTCACTTGTAAATTTATGAAAAGTGATGTTACGTTATTTTGCATTTAAGGTGACAATATATACATGTATATGTACATATGTATATATAGTTGTATTCCACTGACCGCAACATAAATTATGCAAATTAAATTTGGCGCTCTGAGACAGAAGCAAGGAAACAAAAAGGCCCCTAAAAGGAAAAAAGAAAACAAAAAAAAGCATTTTACAGTGCTGCTTAGAGGGTAGCGCTTAATTATCAAGAGAGATGTGAGAAAATGCTTATAAAAAATTTACAAATTGCTTAAATTTGTAATTATATCGCGGACTGTATCGATGGGTTAAAAATATGCGGAGAAGAATCTGGAGGCTTTTGGGTTTTTTATATAAAATATATATGTATATATAATATAATTATGAACAAATATGTGTATATAATTATACCATGAGTCAGTAAAAAGTTTACAAAAAATTCCGAAATTTTTTTTCAACTTGTTTTAGTTTTGGATAGCTGGCTTCTTAGATAGCAATGCTACTTCATCATCGAATTGATAAATAAAAAAAAGAAAGTGAAACCATAAAAAATACAACAGCAATGATGAAACCATAAAATTAAGAACCAAAAGAAGAAAAGAAGAAGCGCATCGCTAAGATAAAAATTTTATCTTGGGCAATTATGATAACAGCAAATCAAAACACACTTTGACCACTTAAAAGAAAACAAAAAAAAACAAAAAAAAAAAAAAAAACGTTTATATCCGAAAAAAGCACGAAAGTGAAAGAAATATTCCGCTTGACTTCAATTGCAATTGCCTATAAGAAAACTTCGGGGAATTCAATAAAGCGTAACTGTTTTATACTCGTACCATTGGCGCCTACGCTCTAAGCTATTACATAGTACTAAGAAGCGTTTCCTTGAAATCCATTGCCTTTGTAAGGAAAATCTACTCTTTCAAGCATTAACAAATGCCTGATGGGCATAAAAATTAAATTTTTATTTTTTGATTTTGTGGAAATTACATTAAAAGCCAATTTAAAGTATAAATTAGTTATAATGGTCCATTATCATTGGTTTTGATTTCGATTATTCTGTAAAAATAATCAGCCGATAAGGTAAGTTTCGCGTGAATGCCAGTAATGCCCTAATCGTAAACGGATTTTTTTCTCGCGAATCGGTGAAATTTGTTCACAAAATTGTTAGTAAGGCTGAATAAATATAAGTTTGGTGTCCTTCAAACTAGTGGGACTAGTAGCTGGATGTATAAACTTGACTATTATAAGTAAATATGTTCAGTTGACAACATTATTTCTATCGGGAGGAAAAGGTCTTCAAAAATTAAAACTTTCTCTTCTGATAAAAAGTGTTTTTCAATACTTCTCTTATTTTGTCAATTATATTGCATTAATTTTTTTTTTTAATATGTGACAAACCATCTCAAAGGTCCAAAATAAGTTCCGACCGTTTACGCCACTGTAAAAAAATATCACTCATACGCCATAGCGCCCTTATATCGTTTTTCCGATAACATTTTAAACAGCTCTTGGCTAATATGTATGAATAAAATCCATCTCACTTGATTTAATTAAGCCAATTTACAATAGAAAAATCAAGCTTCCATGGAGATATAAAATCGATTTTTAAGTTTTTAGGATAAATCCCTTGCCTCAAGAACAACTCAATCAAATTCAACCATATTTGGTGTACTCGTATAACCACTTCCAAAAGTATATGACACATAAACAAAGTATCTAATGTGGAAACGCAATACCTTTTAGTTCAGTTTATCACGTTTTGGATATATCAAAATCCATCATCAATAACTTAAGCACCTAATAGCAGTACTCGTATATGTAAAGGGTGATTTTTTAAGAGCTTGATAACTTTTTTTAAAAAAAAAACGCATAAAATTTGCAAAATCTCATCGGTTCTTTATTTGAAACGTTAGATTGGTTCATGACATTTACTTTTTGAAGATAATTTCATTTAAATGTTGACCGCGGCTGCGTCTTAGGTGGTCCATTCGGAAAGTCCAATTTTGGGCAACTTTTTCGAGCATTTCGGCCGGAATAGCCCGAATTTCTTCGGAAATGTTGTCTTCCAAAGCTGGAATAGTTGCTGGCTTATTTCTGTAGACTTTAGACTTGACGTAGCCCCACAAAAAATAGTCTAAAGGCGTTAAATCGCATGATCTTGGTGGCCAACTTACGGGTCCATTTCTTGAGATGAATTGTTGTCCGAAGTTTTCCCTCAAAATGGCCATAGAATCGCGAGCTGTGTGGCATGTAGCGCCATCTTGTTGAAACCACATGTCAACCAAGTTCAGTTCTTCCATTTTTGGCAACAAAAAGTTTGTTAGCATCGAACGATAGCGATCGCCATTCACCGTAACGTTGCGTCCAACAGCATCTTTGAAAAAATACGGTCCAATGATTCCACCAGCGTACAAACCACACCAAACAGTGCATTTTTCGGGATGCATGGGCAGTTCTTGAACGGCTTCTGGTTGCTCTTCACCCCAAATGCGGCAATTTTGCTTATTTACGTAGCCATTCAACCAGAAATGAGCCTCATCGCTGAACAAAATTTGTCGATAAAAAAGCGGATTTTCACATTTCGAACCGAACACTGATTTTGGTAATAAAATTCAATGATTTGCAAGCGTTGCTCGTTAGTAAGTCTATTCATGATGAAATGTCAAAGCATACTGAGCATCTTTCTCTTTGACACCATGTCTGAAATCCCACGTGATCTGTCAAATACTAATGCATGAAAATCCTAACCTCAAAAAAATCACCCGTTATATACATCTTGCACTTGAAGACATCGGAATAAAACTTTACACAAAGGGCACTATCAAGATCCACTATAAATTAACCAAAAACCATCGATATATGTACAATATGGCTGACTTTTTACCGAAAATATCGGCCACTCTGTGGGGTATATTGAAGTGCAAAGATAATCTTTTTTGATGTGCTCTTTGTCAAAAAATGTTCAAACTTCCAGTTGACTTTATATAATATAATATATATATATGTATATCAAATACAGGGATCGTTTTTTATGATAGCTTTCCGTGTTAATGCTGAAAATAGTTATAATCGGGTCAATAGTTCTGAGCCCCCATTGACTAAATATAAAGATTATTATAACGTACTTATAACACATCAACTGACTCTGCTTGGTAGGCTGACTACCTTACACCTTTTCCTTTTTAAGGACATCTGCAGAGATCTGAGATCCGTATAATAGGACGCTGATTGCTTTCGACCAGGGACCGGAAATAAGAGTTATTTTACAATTTTTAATGAAAAAAATCATACATAAAGGAACATCGTAGAAAAGTTTTGATTACACCATCATGATTTTTAGGTGAACTATATGCGAAATATTGTATGATTTTTAAATTTTGATTTTTATATATTTAGATCAAAAATAAAAGTTATTTTTGATTTTTATTTTTTTAGATCAAAAATAAAAGTTATTTTTGATTTTTATTTTTTTAGATCAAAAAATAAGAATTATTTTTGATTTTTATATTTTTAAATCAATAATAAAAATCAATTCAAAATTTGCGTATCCATGGCTTCGAAAATTAGCTTTAGTTGTTCATTCTGTACCTGCCACTCAAGTCAGTGTAGAAAGGTCATTTTCGGCACTCAGATTGATATTGGGAGATTTGAGATATAATTTATCTGAGGAACATTTAGAATCGATTATGATGGTAAAATTGAACACCTGAAAAAACATCTTAACACTGACTTGAATGGCAGCCAAAACTTATAAGACTCTCGCAGTAGTAGCCATTACTTTTTAAGCTTTACGTAAGCTAAGAATTTCAGAATTTTTTTATTTCGCTCTATTCACGTTTTATAGCTGATACATTATCAATGATATTTTCATAATTTTCTATATTTTAATTGTCAGTTTCTTCTTTATCACTACGCCTAAATTTGCTTCTTCTGAATACTGTTTTAATTAAAGCATTGCTACCGTGAATATATTTACGTAAGAGTTTATTGGACGTTTGATAATGGACAAGTCGCATATATTCATATATAAAAATTGGAATGATGCAGCATATTGTAATACATACGGCATAAATAAATAAATAAAAATTTTGAATTGATTTTTATTATTGATAAAAAAAAAATTAAAATCAAAAATAACTCTTATTTTTGATCTAAATATATAAAAATCAAAAATAATTTTTATTTTGATCTAAATATATAAAAATCAAAAATAATTCTTATTTTTTGATTTTTTTGATAAAAGTCATAAGAGTTACGGTCCCTGCTTTCGACAATAGGAGCTTTCTCTTTTGTTGGCTGGGCCTTCTATGTTGGCTATTAGTCTGCTAAGTTAGGTGGTGATCGTTGACTTTTCTGCGGCGTGCTGGATTTGTACCCAGAAGGTTAGATTTCTAAGAATATCCTGCTTTTGCTTTTGGTTTCGTAAGAATATCCATAGTTAATTGCACACTTATTTTGATTATTTGTTAGCAGTATTTGCCCTGTTTTTTTTTCGAAGCGAGTTGGAGGTTATGTGAGTAAAATTTCGCTTTAACTAATGTGTTATATGTAGTTACAGTAAAAGTACCAATAAATTCGTATTAATTTTTTTCAAAATCATACAGCTTTAATGTAATCAGCTTAGCGTGCGTCAAATGTTAATTACCAGTAACTAGTATCATTTATTATAAATAATTAATTTCGTTTATGAAAAATTACAACTTTTTGCTATCAACAACACCATCGCCAATCATTAGGTATTTCGCTTGATAGCGCAGTCATTTGCATGCAAATATTTCGTGACACGCATGCCACATTGCCACCGAACTCGGACGAATAATAATTAATTAAGTAATTAATGACTTTTACTAGCCAATTGTTACCACAACATTTGCCTGCTAACAGACCGCAGTACAGGCTAGTCAAAAACAAAAAAAAAAACAAAAAAACATCAGCAACAATTAGTGCAAAAAAACTGTTAATTAGATGTTTACACGCATCACTTAGTAACTCGGTAGGCCACCTACATACAAATAAAAATGGTAATAAATGGGAAAAAGCAAAACAAAGCAAAAATAAATAGAAAAACAAAAACAAAAAGGTAAAGAAAAACAAGAAGGTAAACAAAAATAAAAAGGTAAGCAAAAACAAAAATATAAGCAAAAACAAAAAACAGAATAAACAAATTTTTACAACCTACACACTTTGACTCCCACACAGCTTCCTTCTCGACGCACACCTGAGTGAGCTGACTTCGGTGTTGCCAATTTTCTCAGCTTTTTTTCATTGTTTTCTTTTTTCTTTATATTTTTCCCCTTCTTTTCTATTGTTTTTTTTTATTTACCTTTTTCCTTTTTATTTTTTTCTCTATATTTCTTTGTTTTTCCCTACAATTCCATCATTTTTCAAACTCACTTTCATTTCGTTAGCTTTTTGTTATTGTTTTTAATTTATTAATATTTATTTCCGTCTGTCATTTTTTTCTTCCACCTGCGTGCCATCTACAAACCCCGCTGAGTTCCTTCTTGTTCAGTTCGTTTATTTTGCTTTATCGTCCAATTCTTATTTTGATAAATTATTTCCCGTTTTGGTCCGCCGCGAGTCTTATCGCTTGAAAGCATCGCTAAGCAAAACTGCAATTGCCGATTTTCATAATCTTTATACCCTAAACAGGATCTAAGTTTTCAAATTAAGTTATAAAGGGCGATCCATTCCCAGGTTCCCTACTTTTTAAAGAAAACACACGGACACTTCAAATTTTGTGGGGAATGTTTATTATTATTCGAAAGAACATTCTTTGGCATTTATTTTTGAAGATTATCTCTTTCAAATGTTGGCCGTGGCTACGTCCCAGATTGTCCATCCGTGAGTCCAATTTCCTTGACTCGTTCACGCTTTTCGACTGGTAACTGGCGAAGGATACTCTGGATGTTTTGCTACGAGACCTCAAATGTTCGCATAGACCTTGCACATATCCCCACACTAAAAAACCTATCGGTGTGATGTAACACGATCTCGGTGGCCAATCGATTGGACCAAAACGTGAAATTATCTGCTCACCGAAGTGTTCTCTAAATAAATGTGTTGATTGATGTCATGCATGGGAAGTGGCGCCGTCTTGTTGAAACCAAATGTCACCGGGATCACGAGCTTCAATTTCAGTCATGAAATAATCGGTTTTCATGTCGCGATAACGGTCACCATTGACGGTTACGTTCTCACCGGCATCAGTTTCATAGAAATGTGGACCGATGATTTCACCGGTCCAGAGTCCACACCAAACCGTTGATTTTTCTAGATCAAATGCGCCAATTATGCTTGTTTACATACCTATAAAGTTTGAAACGAGACTTATCGCTGAACAAAATTTGGCTTGAAAAGGTCGAATCTTCTTGGAACTTTTCAAAAATAGAGCGTAGCGATCTCATTTGAGAAGGTCGAGTGGTTTCAAGTCCGGCACAAGCTGTATTATCTACGCTTTCATTTTAAGATCTCGTCGTAAAATGCGCTGCGTCATTCCATACGTCAGTAATTGCTGCGAACGACAACGAATCGACTCTCCATGGTTTTCGTATACACTCTCAACTACGGCAGCTATATTTTCTTCACTGCTGCCTGGACGTGATCTATTCGGTGGAAAATTATTCAATAATGAATGGTGGGTCTCAAGATGAGTGATGGTAATACGAATAGTACGCCCAGTAGACCGATTATATTGATCATAAGTTGAGCGAAACACGCGAAACACAGAACGTGGATTTTCGGAGTAAAGTTGAACGATTTGTAAAAGTTGTTGAGGCGGAAGTCCTACCATGAAGAAATGCCAAACAATACTGAACAGAAATAACATAACAGCTTGACATGACTCATATGTGATCTGTCAGGAAAGGCTATTGAAAAAAGTACCTCTACTTGGTTACATGTTTCGCGATTCCTATACAAAATAATGCAACTATGAAGGGTATTCTAGCTTCCATACACTCGAAGTCAAGTTTCTTCTTTCTTTTTTCTCTTTTGCGTTTTTTTCTTTTTCATTTTTTTTTGTTCCCAGCAACTCTCTCTCTCTCTCTCTGAATTGACTTCAATTTGTCAAAAATCTTGTACAATGCCGAGGGCTAACGCTTGCAGCGTAATTTTGTGTACTACATTTTGGAGAGAGAAGAATGAAATCAGCAAAGCCAATGTTTATTTGCCCCATATATCCCACACATTGTTGCCTAAAAGCATTTCTGTTTTCGTAAGTTGGTGCTGATTTCTTGCTCTTTTGCGCTTTTTATTCCATTTTCATTATTGCTTACAAACAAAGTATTGTAATTTTCCATGTAAGCAATGAAGCAATTAAGTTGTCAATTGAATTTATTTGCGCCTCTGTACCGTTATTTGCGCTTTTTGCCGTTTTCGAATGGATTTTCATGCCGTACAGCAAACAATGTTAATTCATAAATTCAGCGACTTTTCACTCTTTGTTTGCTGAATGACGAGTACATTGAGTTCTATAGCTTTTAGTATTTTTCTATTTTTCGGTAGAAAAAAAACTGCGAATAATTTCGCATTACATTTTTAATGTGAATTTTTTAATTTACTTCGATCGCTTTGATAATTTTGTTTTGATCGTTAAATAGCTTTTGTTCTGTACAATTTATTGACCTTCATGAAATTAATTGATAATGTTTGTTTAAGTACTGGGTGCGGCAACTATTTTTATGGATCTAGCTATTAAAATTTCGGAATTAAATTACCGTTTCTTGGAAAATTCTTCTTTCACAATAGTGAACGGTAAACAAATATTAAACCGTATACAAAACTTTATACAAATACTACCTTTTTAACCAAAAATTATAGAAATCGGACGATAAGTACCGAATATGTGAACCATAGCCTATGCTAGAATCAGGGCAATAGTTCCGAAATACCTAATGTAATAGTTTTGACTTTATATCGTGTTTATCGGCCAAATTGTGAGTAGTAATTGTGTATACATAGTAAAGATATACAAAGACACTCTTCAAACGAAACTCATAGAGTATCTTTTTCTGGTAATAATTATTCGTGCTGCAATAATGATAAAATCGGGTAAATTTTATCTGAAACCCACATAAGTATCAATCAATCAGTCGCCATTTTTCAAGTTTCAAAATTTCCTTACGAATGTGTTCTTAGAACTCTTTAATTCTGGAGGATCGCTTGAACACACTTTGATTTTCAAGCAACCATACAAACAGATGTCATAGGACTGAAATATAGAGATCTAGGCTAGAGTCATATTTTCAGCCTCACGCTACAAAATAATTAGAAAAAGACGTAAGTCTAACTTTTAAATTTCATTCGAACCCTTACAAATTATGCTATGTTTCCAGTATAAGGTCATCCATAAGCCCTAAGGTCCTCATATTCGGCATCTTGCATCTTGAGAAGTTATAGTCCGATTTCTATCAGTTATTTAGATGAGGCTAAGTTGCTCCTCGGTAAGGTTGAGTGATCTGGCTAAGCGTTACGGTCATCGCTAAAGGATGTTGACCTCAACAAGGTTGAGTGACCTGACTAAAGGGTTATTGACCACGGGAAGGATGACTGACCTCACTAAATGATACTTGTTCTCAAGAAGGTTAAGTGATCTCTCTGATTTATTAACCTTAGGGGAAGATTATTGACCTCGGAAAGTTTCAATAAAGTGTTATTTACCCCATGAATGTTGAGTGTTTTTGCTAAGGGTTAATAATCGCACTAAAGATTTATAAACAACAACAAGGTTAACCTCTCTAAATTTATTGAATTCGCTAAGGTTAAGTAACCTAGCGAAAGGGTTATTGATCTCAGGAGAAATGAGTGACTTTGATAATAATTTGTTAACTTTATTGACTCTACGAAGATTGAGTGTCCTCGTTAGGGGAAATGACGTCGCTAAAGATTTATTGACCTCAGGAGAGTGAGTAACCTTGCTAAAGGGTTATAGACCTCAGAAAGGGAGAGTGACCACTCTGAGGGATATTGTCTTCAAGAAGATTGAATGACCTCACTTAAAAAACTTTGATCTGAGGAAAAATTAGTAACCTTGCTAAGGTATCATTAACATCAGAAAAGGTTATTGACCTCACGAAGTGTGAATGACGTCGCTAATGGTTATTGACTCCACTAAGATTTCTGAATATTTCCTTATATTGCAGTAAATAATAGTATAATGCAAATATAGTCCGTTCACCTTCGGTAAGCTCAAAATGATTTAGTTAACCAAATTGAGTTTTTGCAGTGAGTTTACCGCTAGCTCTAATATGTGTGCATAAATTTAAGCTGATCTGTCCTAATATACTTTTCTTTAGTACTACCGAAATCTTTTCTTCCTTTTCCTAATTCTTCTAATTTTCAACAAGAACCAACGATAAAAATTGCATACAAGATTTTCTGGCTAAATTCAAAACAAACATACTGCAACAACAACTTCATGTACTATATTGCAAAAACAATTTTATATACTAGATATATGTATGTGGCATTTAAATAAAAGGATTTTTAAACCAAAATTGTGGTTGCAGTTTTCAAACAAATTTGAAGCCGTCGGAAACTTTTCCTCATGTGCAAAATCGCCAAACCAACTGCCACAGAATTCATTTTAATGGAAGAACACATGGATTAGCTTTTATATACTATATATAACACTACTGCTGCTTTCATACATACTTTTATATATAGATTATATATTTTGTTATATATAGTATCTACTTACTATATATTCAGTAGTTTCTTGGCTGTCTCGGCGTGGCCTTGCCAGAATTCGGAAACTATTTTATATTTTTTGCATATGTGTGCACACATGTATATATGTACTTTATTGGATAAATACAGCAATATTTTTATGCAGTGGTTTCAATTTACCAGGAATACCACCGCCTAGTGATAACGGAACTATTCATGCACATGTGCATATCATATTATTAAACGGAGTAATTTTAGTTGTACTGTTGTTGGTCAGCGTTCTTGTGCAAAGATTTTCTTGCTTTTCATCTCTATTATTCCGGAAACTTTAACGATACGCAAAATATGCAAAAATTTATTCAACAAATACAGGGTGAGACCAATAGACATCCTGCGTTCCCCTTGTTGCGAGGGTCAACCTTACGACCTAACCTGACTTAAAAACTAAATTTTTCCGGAATACATTTATTTTTGTTCCCCTTTTCTGAATCCCATAAATTTAAAAATTTGGAAACTGCTGAAGACTAAGCTCATGTAGCTTCTTATAATCATTCATATTGCCATCTAATGTAAATTTCAAAGAGGTTACAGTTAAACAGCTTCTTAATCCTCTTTTCAAACAAATTCTCCGCTTCAAGTCTTATTATATGCCACATATACATATGTATGTGCATTGTTTATACTTTGCTGTATGTTTGACAACGGTAATGAGCTTAAAACCCAAGAAACATATCAAGGCCATTATTAAATTTTGGAAATGTGAAATATAAACGGTTTCAGCTTACATTTTTGGGTATACAATAACAATTATATATATAGGAATGTGTTCATTTTCGTATAATTAACACATGCAATTTATATGTATGTACATTTAGAATGTATAGTACTTTAGGGTGTCCGTTATTTCCCAGGTTGATATCCAGCTCAATATGCCCAATACCCTTTCAAAAAAAAAATGAAAATTTCGCGACATTTCTGTTTTTAAGTAGTTGTAATCGAAAAAACAAAAATTCTTTTGTCCAAGCCTTTAAGAATTGTATCTCAAAGACCTGTGTAAATCTTTATGATGATCGGCTGGGTATTTCTCGAAAAAAAACGAATCTAAAGACGGCGCACTTAGCCTAGCTAGCCTCAAGCGCACAAGTTCTCAGGGCTGTATCTCCGAAACTATTACTCGGATTAACTTAAAAATGTAGTACAGTATTCTAGAGGTTTTGCAACAATTCGATTTTTTGAAACCCTTAAATTGAAACCATTTCGAAATTCCCTATTTTTTTTAAAGAAAAGACACAGAAATTTCAAATTTAGTGTGGAATGCTTATTACCATTCGAAAGAAATTTTGTTGGCTTTTATTTTTTGAAGACTTCCTCTTGCCGCGCCTACGTGTTAGATGATGTATCCATTGAGTTCAATTTCGATGACTCGTTCGAGCATTTCGACTGGTTACTGGCGAATTACAAGCGTGATTCTTAGCTCGAAAGCATGAATCGAAGCGGGATTGTCCGACATCCTCATAGAAAAAAGTCTATCGGCGTGATATCACACGATCACGGTGCCCAAAACGTGAAATTACCTGTTCACCGAAATGTTCTCTCAATAAATCCACTGATTGATGCCAAGTGCGGAAAGTGGCGCCGTCTTCTTGAAACCAAATATCACCGAAATCACGAGGTTCAATTTCAGCCATCAAATAGTCGGTTATCATGGCCCTATGACTGTCGCCATTAACAATTCTTACCTCTAAGTTATCTATCTATATATCTTTTAACATTTCTTTCAAACAACTTGTGTGGGATTCACCGTGAGAAAATTTTTTTTTTTACAGTCAAATGTTCATTCAATATTGAGTATATGTACTATATATTGGCCCTACTAATGAATATAGCTGTCGACGTGTGACAATATTGCAATATCAGTTTGCGAACAGCATCAATAGTTTCCGGAACAAAAACTGATTTTGGACAAGCTTCACATGCTTCTTGGCATGATCTACGACCATAATTGAATTCATCATACCATTAACAAACGCTGGTCTGGGATGGAGTTTGATCGTCAAAATTGAAATAATCTTTGTCGAAAGTTGTGGAAAATAATCGCGCGAAAATGTTCGCGATCTAATTCCACTTTTTCGTCGAGATGAGTATTTTAAATCACTGTAAACAACGCAAATAGCATCAAAAATGCCAAATTTTACGGTAAAGTTGCGAGTTGTTGCATTGCAACACTAAGATTTCTAAATCGCGTAGTATACATATCAACGTATGTAATTGTTTTTAATAACCCACCACATATTATGAGAAACTTGAATTAACCTAATTCTAGAATCTATCAGACTTAATGCGTTAATCCATCATAAAAAAAATGAAATTGCTAATTTGAGGGTCAATGGTAATTAAGCACACAAAAAATATTTGAAAAAAAAAATTGTCAAAAAGGGTGCATACGCGCTCGCAACCATCGAGCATTTGTTCATTATTTCTGATACACTCATCTGTATCTACGCAAATACACAAACGAACACAAAACAGTACACATACATAATCGCCTACTTGTTTGGCTTGAGCTTCGTCAGCTAATTATGCAAAACAATTGCCAAAAGAGAAAACCGTAGAAGTGGTAATAGACCTAAAAACCGCTCGGGGATTAAAAACATAAAATAAAATTTTGAAAGCGAAAGATATTCACTTGCTAATTGCCAGGATGATTTATGATATTTTTTCCACATATGCGTAATTTAATCCGCGAATTTGTTGCTGCTTTAAATGGTTGAGAGAAAAAAGTTTTTAGATACCACATGCCTACGAGCACAAAGAGAATTTTCAGCGGGAAAAATTAAAAGATGGAAATTCAGCGTTTAAAATTAAAATGAGAATGTATTATGTTGGGTATGTATGTTTGTATGTATTTGTGCTGTGCGGATTAAACAGATGGTATATGAAATTTTATTTAAAAAGAGTTGCTTAACCCAGTAAATGTGATATTAATTCAAGCTAATCTTCTAGAGATCCACCAAAACCATATACATATAATTAGCAATAATAAGTAAATAAACTCTGAGAAATAAATATGTATTATATCTTTTTTGTCCTGTAATATTTATATATTAGGCCAATAGACTCATGGCGCGTTCCCTGAAGCGGCTCTTACAGTTTCGAAAGCAGGTCAATGTCAAAGAAAGCAAAATCTACTGAATACGGTGGTTGAGTGAGAACTATCGCTAGCTGTTTGGCCAAAAAGTCGTGCAAAATCATGGTAGATTTTGGGTGTCTTTGGTATGAGGCTAGCATTAACATGCTTCATGCCCAAAATATTAACTAAAATAGCTAAGCTGGTTCATAGGATAGGTTGAGATCTTCTGATAACTCTCTGATGCCAACACGACGATTTTCAGCACGTTTTTTTAAGTTTCTCAATGTTGTCGTCATTAAGGAGATACTTCGAGTAAAAACAGCCTTTTTTCAACAACTTTTTCTCTTATAAAAATTAAATAATTTATAAGAATTTTTTCTTGTTACAAACATACATAATTAACAAGGAAATTCTGAAAATTTTGGAAACAAATATTTTAAACTCGGGCATTGCGCCTGCGTTGATAGAATAACCCCTCACAGGTTCACCTAAAGTGAAAAAATACGTATATAAAACATTAACATATAACTTAGATGAAGGATAAAAGCTGAAAACATAATTTTGGACAGACATTTTTCCAAAAAAGAAATGAAAATTTCGTGAATTATTTTTAATGTTATAATCGAAAAATAATCCTTTGTTCAAGTCTTTAAGAATTGTACCCCAAAAACCTGTGAAAATTTTCATGAAGATCGGTTGAGTAGTTTTCGAGAAATATGTATATTTCTTCATTCATTTACTACGATCGACTTGAAAATTTAGGATAGTATTCTAGAGGTGTTGTAGAATTTAGTAAGAAAATTTTTTTTTATTTGAAACCCGTAAACCGTTTTCAATGAGACAATACTATTTTCGAAGTTAGTCTTTTTGGCAGCTGTTCCTCGATTTATGAACAGAGGATAACATTGGTTCATATTGCTTCAAAAATTAAGCAAACTATAATGTTACAGTCAAGGGGTAATCCTATAAGTCATGGTTAATGACCCCTCCGTGCCTGAATTGGGGGGAAGTTGTTACCCTTTATCTTCAACAATACGGCGCTATATGCCACACAACCAATTAAATAATCAAATTATTGAAGGAAACTTTAGGTAGGAACATTATCTTGTGTCAACAGCCTTCGGAATGGCCTCCAAAACATTTAACACCAGTGAACTATTTTTTGTCGGCTTTTTGTGGGGTTGTCTGGGCAGATAAGTGCGAGACGATTGACGCTATAAAATAACAGGTCCCCGGCCTAACAAAGTAAACATGTGTTTTGGCAAAATTCGTCTTTTTTATTCAACATAGTTCCCTTCAGGGGTAATAAACTGATTAAAGTGACCGTTCAATACCATTTCTAGATACTTGCAACCAGTTGCTACAGTGTACGTATCACTCATTCGGTTAATGGCGTTTTGTGAGCAAAACTTGTTGTAAAAGTGGGCGTGGCTCTTCCCTCTAATAAGTTTAAAGAACACATCTCCTAAACCACTGAAGCTGCAATAGCCAAAATTGCTGAAACCAAATCTTATGAAAATTTCTACTGTCTGTGTAAAAATGGATGAAATCGGAAGATAACCCCGATAACAGTACTGTTAAAAACTACTTAAAGCCGAAATATAAATAAATTACTCTTTCGTTTCAAAAACTCAACTCTTAATGCAAATGCAAAGAAAAGTCAAAATTATGCTGATAAATAACGGTACATACTGAGCATAAAAGGACTCACATGTCAACATCTGCGAAACAAAGCTCAAACTTAAAAGACTTAATTAGAAGCAAAAAATAGCAGGCGATTTATGTTGCTTTTATGACATTAACTGCGCAATTGGCTTATTAGTGCAGACGACAGCGTAATTTACGAACAGGTGGCAACGCTTATTTATCAGTTTCAGCAAGAAAGTACAATATATAAACATTGGAGCACTAAAGCAGCATCTATGCAAATAAAAACACAAACGCACACTGTTAAATGGCTTGTTTCGCTTTAATTCACTTAGCTTTTGAGCTTATGAGCACAGCTGTTGGCACTGTTATTTGCAGCCTTCTATATGTATGTGTATGCATAATATCTCATTTTTTTTTGTAAGTGTATTCATATATTTTATTCTCTTCACTTTCTTCATTTCAGTGTCTGATCTCCGTTTTGTTGCAATTCGCATCGTATGTGGGTATGTGTGTCGAGCTCGAGCTGCTGGCATTCTCCATTTAGGTATGTAAGTAATAATTGGCCAACTTAATTAATTTTATGTATGTATACCTACCTACCTCTTTAAGCAATATGCTCAGCTTTGTATGTGTGTGTGTAAATCAAGCTCAAAGCACCAAACCGCCCGACACATTTTCCCACTCGGCCTTTTCAGCGTTTTTGTTGCTTCTTCATTTCAACAATATTCGCTTGTGAAATTTCACACTCTGTATATGTGTATGTGTGCACAAATATTTCATTCGTATGTGTGTGTGAGCTTGTTACACACATTCGTAGTGCTCTTGATGAATTTCCAGTGTGTTCATACTTCCTGAGGGTGCAACTGGTGTAACTAGCACTCGGTCATTTATGTATTCAACTGTTTACCTGAAAAGCTTACCCGAAAAGCATGCGTTTTTGTACGAAAATATCAGTTAAATTAATTAAGTTAATGTGTATCTTTAGGAGAAAAAATTAATTTTTTGTTAGTGATTTTTATGGTAAACAATTGTACACTAAACAATGTTTGGTTCTATGGCAGAAACATCAAAGCTCTGAAAGGAAATTTTGGCTGTGAAGCTAAGCGTAGTAGAAGGTTAAAGAAAGTAAAGTACATTGTGGATACCCAGAATTGAGTTATGTTTTCTTAACATTTCTTATTAAGAAATAGAAACCTCTGAAAGAAATGTTTTTTAACCCATTTGCGGTTTCCTTGAAAACACTTTTTGACCCTGATATGAGTATGCATCCAAATAACTAATTAAAATTGTCGTTGGTTGTATAAAATGTTTTGAAAAAAAGCTTCCATTTGTTTCCAAATGACATTTCTTTAGCATTGGGAACACTTTTTTTTTGCCAAATTGATAAAAGTGTTCAAAATAAAGTTATTAGTCATATTATTGCCATTTAAGGGGTTAAATGGCTTTCTTCGGGTAAAAAATAAACTTTTTTCCTCATATAAAAAAAGAAATATGAAAATTTGAAATTTTCGGAAAAAACACTTTATATTCGGCCATTGAGACGCCATTCCCGTTGATCCCTCGGAAAAAAATATGCCCCCGCGTTAGCCGGATGACTCCTTACAGGATCATCTAAAGTGTAAAAAATACCTGTTTTACTTGAAACCTTAACTTAGCGCTTGGACAAAAAATTTATATTTTGTAAAACTTTTATTTTTCTTTCAAATAGTTGTAATTGAAATAAAATGCTTCGTCCAAGTCTTTAAGAATTGTAACTTAGAGATATGTGTAAAATTTCATGAAGATCGGTTAAGTAGTTCTCGAAAAATTTTGCCAACGGACTAAAAAAAACCCAGTTTCAAACAAAACGAGCTTAAAGACGTCGCAGTTCGTCCAGCTAGCTTCGAGCGCATAAGTTCTCAAGGCTGTATCTCCGAAACTTTTACTCGCAAATCTGAAAATTTAGAACAATATTCTAGAGGTGTTGTGTTATAGAATTTAATAAAAAATATTGATTTTTTGAAATCCGTAAACCATTGTAACCCCTTAAGGGGGAGTCTGCTTTAGAAGCTTCAAAAATTCGATTTTTTATGTCCCCAAAGTTATAGGGAAATAATGACCGAGCATCAAGCAGATATGTATATGAGCGCTTGGGCAAAAAGCGAAAACTTTGACACGCGATTTCTCGGTTTTTCATTTTTACGATTCCCGCTTTTTTCAACTTTTCAAAAATTTGTAAAATTTTACACTTTTTTTGGAATTTATTTAGTTTAACTAAAAGATAAATTAATTAAAAATATGAATCTTTTTGAATTTTTTGTTTCCGATAGAAATTGCGACCTGCATCCTGCCCGCCGTCCGACAAATGCACAAGCGAGATGCAACGGGCAATTGCTTCCCAAAAACAGAATATCAAAAATTTCGTATCCAAAAACTTTGTGAATGATGTTTAAATATATAACAATAAACCCCAGAAATTTCGCTTTAATCAATTATTTTTTTCCCTTTCAAAAAAATACTCAAAAAAATAGATTTTTTGAAGCCTCTAAAGCAGGCTTTCCTCTCAAGCTATTTTTTCCTACACAATAGAGAGATGAAAGAAATGCAAGCTCAATTCAAAGGTTCGCGTTCTTTCGTAGTGAAACACATTTTTTTGGCAAAAATCATTTTGTTTCTTCAACTTAGTTCCATTCATTGCTGACAAACTGATTGTAATTCAGTTTCGGTTCTTCTACCGGCGTCGCTTTTGCTAAAGGTTCAGGCCTTTTGGTACGAGTATAGCATCAACATGTCTCATAACTGAAACCAAACTGTGTTGAGTTGGCTCTCATAATATATAAGTATGTAGGTGAATGTCAATGCTTCTTAGAATGTGAAGACAGGTTCAAGATCGTACAAATTATTTGTAAACACCCTTTAAAGCAGATGTTCAAATTTTCGATTCTGTCGTTTTCATCCCTTACCCAAACATTTTATAAAAAATAGAGTGATAGTGAATTAAATTTTTACAAAAAAAAATATTTTATGAGACATTTGACTATATAGGAAGTTCTATGGTCAATTTTAATAATTTGTTTTTTTTTTTTAAAGAAATTTAAATTTTAATAGTACATGAAATATCAAATACAATTTTTCAGTTCCCCAGTTACTTTATTATTGACAAGTTTTGGCATATTTTTGGAAAAAAATAATTATTTTCGAGATCGGTTAAAATTATCCATAAGCTAAGCATTTAGATTAATGTTCCTTATGGCGAAATATTGTAAAATGATATCAATATTTCCAGTAATCTTACGCTGGTTTTAGTCGATTTTGACTGAATTGCTTGCCTTATACAAATCTATCAAGTCTGTTACAGTCGAATAAACCATCTTTGATTTAAATGCAAACACAAAATTCTCATATTTGAATTGATTGTTAAGAAGTTATTTAAATTTATTTATTCCCATCAAATGATCCAACAGAAGTGTTAATGAACTGAATAAGTACTGTGAACTATATATAAAAACCATCTCCATTCGATACAATTTTCATTGGGTTTCATGGAATTTGTTGTTCTGAGCAAGATGTTGTCTACTTTTAGGGGCATTTATAATAGCAACTTAGCAAAGCCACTCACCTTATTCAATAAAACCAATCGACAGAGCGCATATCGTCAAATACGTCGCTTATGGTGTATTGTAGACATTCTAATAATCATTTTATCTATTTTGCACAATAAACTAAAGTGTGTTGATTGACAATTTTGTCTGTGGAAAAGTGCATGAATAATCATATTTAAATTTTGAGCTAAGATTAAAGCTGGACTCATTTTAATTCTCACACATACCTATATGTTTATTTTAGATTTACGGTGTAGTGAGTATGCGAACCTTTACTGTAGTAATGAATTAGTAATTCTTGCCTACAATTAGGCATACCATTCCAAATATTTATCCAAGACACAAACCAAAAATAATCAAAATACAAAATTACTAGTTTCTTATGATTGAAATTTTTTATTTCAGTGAACATAAATATTTGACCATTTAAAAACATTCACAAAAAATATATTTGATGATTGTAGTCATAAACCACTTTGTTGATTATTTAAACTCTTTTTTTATTGGTTTCTTATAAATTAATTATTTCTAGTTAATTTAGCTTCGATATCCTCTATGTGGGTACATTCTACGCAATTCTAGAGAAAAAATAATTCAATAACTAAAGGAAAGGAAGCAATTCAAAGTTATACGTAGATACTACACTAAACAAACATATATATGTATATACAATATATTCACATACCTATAGATTTAGCAATTGTGATATTTATGGGCTTTGTTTTGTGTTTCCAATGCCCAACTGCCACCATACGCGGAACCTCACCTGAAGCAGTAGTTTGCAAAATCTGCGAAAACGTGGCTAGCGGCTAAATCCTCTGGAGTGAGTGGTGTGCGTTGTTCATGACAACGCCAAGCTGGGATAAAAAATTGCCAGGCATTAGATGTCGCTCAGCAACACACACATATAAACAAACACACATATTTAAACAAATCTATAGGTGCTTGTATAAGAGAGGTGTGCTTGAGTGGAGAAAAATCGAAAAAGCGTTGAATATCCTAAGTAAATCCTATGCAAACCGAGCGCCGACTATCATTTGCCACAACTTAAGGGCAAATTGAGTGATGCGCTAGAAAATGAAAAAGAATTACTTGGATCTCTGCGGCAATTCGCAGCATACGTTCAGGCGCTTAACGTTATGCCAACCACGGCTTCACCGCACTGCCAAACGAGCGAATTGAAGCGAAGCATGCAGATTGTGTCTGCTCGCTAAAGTGTCGCATAGGCGGAAATGCTTGAGTTCATTTCATACATATTTTCTCATTTCTAGCTGGATTTCTTTTATTTCTTTTTCGCGCATTTGTTTTTCTAATATCGTGCAAGTTGCAGCTGCTGTCGTTGGACAGCAGGCAATCACTCGGCGTACTTAAAATAATAACGGTTAAGTTACGTAAAGTACTGGTTTCTCCCCAGTGGCAATCTTGTCTAGTGTTTGTATAAGATATGGGGTTCAAGGTAGCGTTTACTAAGGAGAATTTGTGGTGTTAATAGAAGAAAAATAAGTAGTTTAGTGGGGAAACTGCAATAAGTAGTTCTGCTGGCCCATTTTTAATAGATTGTAGACAGTAATACAAGTTAAGCGGCAATGAGAAGCGGGAATGAGAATAATATAACTATTCGCATTACTCGAAATCTTCAGTTGAGATTTCGACTCGATGTGAACTAGCACAAAAGTCAGCGATGCAAAGTGAAAGTATCTGAGCTCAGTAGAGGCCTTTCTTAAAGCAAGACCAAATTAGTATTATAATACATTCTTCTTCTTTATTGCCGTTAAATGACCATGTGCGACTTGTAGATTTTGGTCTTTGTTCGTCGAGAGAGAACTTTACTCTCAATTACGTGCTCAGTCTAAAGTAGCACTTGTTGGCAACAAGAGTTATTTCGCGTTATCACACTTCAACGGTTGAATTACTCAGCAGTTTTGTAATTTGAGCAATTTCTTCAAATATCTCTTTATTAAATAACTCTTACGAGTCCCAAATGCGATTTTCTGAGAATTTATTAAACCACAATGCGATACCAATAACCCGGTGACAGTTGTGCAACAGCCAAACAACCAATTGCTTGTGCAAACTAGTTGAGCACAGTGAGCGGATATCGAACGGAACTCCAGCTGTGTTGACACAACTCTCAGCGCTCTACGCTGTTTTCATAAATATTCAAGGAATGTCTGTTTTGTTTGCACTAGTCCCACTTAGCAGCGGGACTGTCATTGTTAGTCAAGTATAGTCATTCATACCAATTGTTATTGTTGTTGCTGCACCTTGGCGCTTTGAGGTTATTCCAGACGCCGGTGGAAAAGCTGCTGTTGCTAAGGCGCATTCACAACTTTTTTTTGTAACAAAATTTTCCATAAACCAATTTATGAAGATTGCTTGGTGGATGAATGGTTGAAATTGAGGACAAATATCTCATACATTACTATATACTATTTAACTGTGACATTGTGGTCGCATAAAGATAACGGTTAAAATATACCTTACTTATGTTTTTATAAGCCGCTGAGCTCGCTGGAAAGAGCACTCTTACACAAATCGTATTAGGATGGGTGGTTCAGGTGTTCTACGGTCGTAGTGCACACGGAGGCTGGATCTATAGGCCACACCAAATGGCACTTGTATGGTTTTGAAATCTTGCTGACTCATGGCGGCATACAAAAGGTATATGGAACTACTAGTTCTTAGTAAGGTTCACAGTCCTATTAGCACTCACGCTGTGATCCTAATGATTTGGAGGACCCAACGTATCAAAGTTACAGCGAGGAAGATGAGGTGGTAACATGTAGCCACTTTCTCTTTCACTGTTCAACTTTGGTTAGACTAAGGTTGAAGTATTTTACTTGCCATACTTTCTACGACCCCGTTCCGTTGGAAGATTTCTTGTTCATTAGATATGAGGCTATCTCTAGGCGCTTTGTGGAAATACGACGGTCTTTTGTATCTCTACCTAGGCGTTCAGGGATCACAACGGACAAGCGTTTCTAGCAGCTTATTTCCGGAGATAATAGCTTCCACATACATTTTTCCTTAATAATTTTATTTTATTGTTCATATTGCCAGATTTAAATAATTTGGGAATTAAATTAACTTCTAAAAGGTGGCAACTCTTAAAGGAAATAAAAAAACCATTGAAAAACTGTAATCCCTCATAAACTTTTTTATTTTGTTACTAATTTTCAAATGTTCGGTCTATTCCTTGAATTTAATTTTTTAGTTAAGTGGCAACTCTTTTCCAAAAAACATATTTAAAATTTGTTTTAACGTTGTCAGACTCTAAAGTACGTTTAACATAAATTTTAATATAGAATTTCCAAACAGGTGGTAATCCTTACCTGTGGTAATTTAAGGAATAAGACCGAACATTTCAAACATAGTAACAAAATAAAAAAGTTTAGGAGGGATTACATTTTTTCAATGGATTTTTTTATTCCAAACCCTATGTCTGAGATAATTCCAAAAGTTTTTTTAATTCCACAGCCTTCCTTTTATAAATTTATGCTAACAAATAAGTCGAAGGACGAGGATAGTCCTCGATTCTCCCTCACCTTTCTGCCCTAACTTTAGTTTCAGTCGGCATGCTCCTACTGTCACCCTTACCAATAGTTTTTCCAACATCCTTTTCAGTGAACGGTTTCTTGCCTAGTTGATAGTGTTCCATAGCTAAAGTTGAAGCCTTTGTATTTTCACTGAGATCGGTTCCGACCAACCCTTCTATATTTGTATTTTTTTTTATATTATATATTTTTTTTTTGTATTCATATTTTTGAGATCCCTACCCAGAGCCCGTATCCACCGTCTCGAAAGGTAAGTAATATTCACAAGTTTGTCTTCGTTGCGACACCAAGGGGAAGTTGGACGAATGCTCTTATGAAATAGCGCGTCCTGAGCCGACAAGCTCGAAGATGGAGTCATCACATTCTGCACCTAATACTATAAATTAATGTTAACGCGAGGGAAACATACCTTCAGGCCTGCCAAGATTTTAATGAGGTGGCGAAAGGCTTGGCATTAAACCATCAGCCATTTTTGCAGGATGTCACCTCTGCTCACTTAAGTGACAAAATGCGTCCACTATAGACCAGAGTTCAATTAGTTAATCAATCCATCTAATAGTCCTAATCTAGTTACTAGTCCAGTAAAAGGTCGAAAGATTAAAAAGTTCGAAAGGTGGGGACGGCCGCAGGTCATTTAGTGCTACTCTGGATGCAACGCGTGGAGGTGAACATTCGCAGTTCCTTACTTTTTTAAAGAACAACCACAGAAACTTAAATTTTAATGGGGAATGTTTATTATCATTCGAAAGAACATTTTTTGGCATTTATTTTTTGAAGATTATCTCTTTCAAATGTTTACCGCGGCTACGTCTCAGATGGTCCATCCGTTGAGTTCAATTTTCGATGACTCGTTCGAGCATTTCGACTGGTAACTGGCGAGATGACACGCGTGATGTGATGGAATTGTCCGTATAGATTTTCGACTTTACATATCTCCAGAGGAAAAAGTCTTAACGGTGTGATATCACACGATCTTCGTGGTCAATCGACCGACCCAAAACGAGAAATTATCGGCTAATCGAATTGTTCTCTTAATAAATCCATTAATTAATGCATTGTGTGGTAAGTGACGCCGTTTTGTTATAACAAATTAATAGCCTTGAGTGCAATTCATTACTTCTGAAAAACTTTCACTATGTCAAATCATATGACAGTTTTTGTCAAACTAATGACAACACCTTTTGACAAGCAAGTGAAACGAGTCAAATTCTTTTTTGTTATTCAAGTTAGTATAAAATGTCGCTCTTAGCATCGTCAACTTGTTACCAGTGAAATATCACTTATCGATTGAGAGGAAACACTTGTCATCACTTTCTTCTAATTGTCATTAAATGTGACATAACCATGTTTAGACACATATCACGCTTTAGTCAGAATTCTAACATCTCCAAATAATGAATTTTCAATATATATCCTTACTACTTATTCTTAATATATTTGAACGTATAGTTAATAGGGTCTGAGAGATATTACGAATACAGCGCCACCTGTCAGTTCGTATTTGTGGTGCTAATATTTTGTTTCATTTGAAGAAAGTATAACTCAAATATAAACTTACCCTCTCTCGTAAGCAATCCCTTAATACAACTTTAAAAAACTGTTATTTAGTTTCAGCCAAACTTAACTAAATATGCTTAAATCTCCACCTCATACTGCAAAAAAAAATGTCCTTTCAAGTTTTTGCGCGACCGCACAAAATTTCCGTTAAGTAGCTTGACCCTTTTGGTTCACATGCATACCATACACACTCATATGTATGTAGTTACAAAATTTAATGTTTGGTTGTAATTATAAAAACACTTTTGATTTACTGTAGAAGGTCGGATGTTAAAAGATTAAAGTGCGCTTTGAAGTTTTTTATTGCCACAGGGAAGGCTTAAAACCAAAAAAGCAAAAAAAAGAGGAACATAACCAAAAATATGCCAACACGTGCTCGGCTCGGTATTTATTATGATAAATAAAATTGTTTTACGCAAGGGTTTGTTTACAATTGCATACATACACGCACAGTATATAAATATGTTCGCTTAAATATTTACACACAAGGCGTGTGTGTCTAGCCGAAAGATTACATGCTCGAGTAGATTTAGGCCCGTATAATTTTAGGCTTCAAAATAGGAGAAAAATCGTTTCATTTGTAAGAATATTTAATTGGTTTAGTTATGGAAAAAGCTAAGATATTAAAATATAATAAAAATACATTCTTTCGTCATATTCCGTTAAATGAAAATTTTCCGAGAGACTGGCTGGATTATAGTCACTCAACATTTCATTTTTTCGATGTTTCGCAAAAAATGATTTTAAACAAAGTCACTCATTTCTGCTGAGGAATAAAAGTAGCTGTTAAACGGAAATGACTTACAGATTAAGCAGCGCTTTTCGCTCTGTCAGTCTTAACGAGTTGTCAAACTAGTTGAGTTGTCAAACTAGTTGAGTTTTCAATCTAGTTGAGTTGTCAATCTAGTTAAGTTCTCAAACTAATTGTGTTGTCAATCGTATAAGCTTTTATCATGAAAATTTAAATTTGATCCCAAAAGCGTTGACATAAATTGTTGTTACAAGGAAATGATAACCAGATTGGTTGCCTTGACTACAACTGTCATAGAATTTGACTTAATGGAAACGTCAATAAATAAACAATATGAATGAACAGAAATTAGGTTTTTGTCCATCGCTTTCACTGACTTGTGGTACGGTGCATTGACTTGGTGAAACAGCGTTTTTTCTTTAAACGCGACCACTTTTTGTCCTTCAAAAGATCCAATAACGCTATGTAATAGTCGCTGTTGATGGTCCTTCCTTTTATAAGGTAGCCAAGAAGAATTATTTCGACTCTTACTCTTTCACGCTTTGGTGCGGGTTCATCGTACGCAGTCCACTCGAATGACTTTCGATTGGAATTCGGAGTGAAATGATGGATCCATGTTTCATCCATTGTAACATATCGACACAAAAACTTGGGTTTATTAGGCTTGAACATCTCCAAACCCTGCTCCGAATCATCAAATCGCCGTTGTTTTTTCCTTCCAAAAATCCTTTTCATCCATTCTTTTCACAATAACAAAAGTTGCTTCACTCAAAATGAATTAAACTAATGACCCGCAAGCTGTTTGACTTGAGCTCTTTATCAGTACCTTCACGCTACTTTGTTATCCGACTTGCTTGGGTGTCGTGTCACTACGGAAACGCTGGAAACAGCAAAGCCTAAGAGCTTGTTAGAGATGGCCGCCTTTAAAAATTTGTGGCAGGCTCAAAAGGTTGATATATAGGGTTCTGATGATTCAATTCTAGGATTTTAGTTTGGACCAGAGTTTACAAGTGCTCACATGGATTTGTTCGCTAACTTCGGTATCAAATATACGACCTAACCTAACCCAAAAGTATAAAGAAACACCAAAAAATATGGAAAAATGCATTTGATGTGTATTTCGACTACCCGAATGACAGTATTATGACACGACTGCAACAAAGAGCGTAAATGTTTCTGCTTTTTTTAAAACAGATATGAACAAAAACTCATTTTTGACAACCTGCTGTCACTAATCAATAGAATCATGTTATCAGGCTGACGTTTAAAGCCTGAAAGTACAGCTCACTTTGTAATTAAATTTCTGTGACTGTGACCAAATATGTCAAACACTTACGGCAATAAATTAAATTATTTTGTGTTAGAGTCAAGCTGTGAACTTGCGTCAAAGCCATAAACTTATTTATCTTAAACAGCGTGAGAAACGTGTTAACAGCATGTAATGCAATTCTTCTTTAATTAATTCATCTAAAATGTGCAAAATTATTCTGTGAGGTGTAATATATAAGGTAATAGTTTTTTATAATTAAGTGTATTGCAAACAATATTAGGAATAGTTTAGGTCGGTTGCAATATGTCAAATTACTCTTAATTTAATTTAGTGTCAGTTAGAGCTGTCTAATTAATTTATACTGTCTGATAAATATGAATCTGTCCAGCTGTCCCTAGCATAACCATTTGAAGTTGAGGGTTTTTCAATATATCACCATATTCGTTTAAGGCAAATCCTTTAAGAATCTCTCCGACAGCGTGAAAATGGATGAAACTGGTTCATAACTCCGCCCACTCTACATTTAGCGGTTTATTAAAAACTACTTAAGCCGCGATAAATCAATAAATTATTGATTTAGAGACATAAAATAGCTTTGTAGAAGTCAGTGTCAGATTTTTGTAGATTATCTTTTTCAAATGTTAGATGTCGTCACGTCTTAGATCGCCCATTCGTTGAGTTCAATCTACGATGAGTCGTTCGAGCAGTCGAAATGGTAACTGGCGAATGACACGCGCAGTGTTTTGCTCCCAAGCCTGAATCGAAGCGAGATTGTCCGCATATATAGTATATACATTTATATATATGTATTATATATATTAGTACTTTTACAAATTCCTACAGGAAAAGGTCTTACGGACGGTGTGATATCAAACGTTCTTGGTGGCTAATCGACCGGGCCAAAACGTGAAATTATCTGCTTACCGAAGTATTCTCTGAATAAGTCCATTGATACATTGATTCATGCGATGTGTGTGAAATGTGAGTTAGGCTTCAAATAGTATATGTGACCTGGTCTATGGAAAGGGAGCTTAGGTGTCAAAAAATCAATTTTCACTTTTTAGTTGATTCAGATGGTTGTTGGATGTTGTTCATTTTTAACAGCTGTTCCCCAGAAAACTAGTTTTCGCACGTTAGCTCCCTTTTCGTAGACCAGGTCACATATGACGATGGTGCGATAACAGTCGCCATTGACGGTTACGTTCTTACCGGCATCATTTTTTGAAAAAATATGTACCGATGATTCCTCAGGCTCACAAACCACACCAAACTGTTGTTTTTTTCTGGATAAAATAGCAGGTCTAAAATCTATTCATATTGCTCCTTGACTCGAATGCGACAATTTTTCTTATTTACATATATATAATACCTATGGACCCAGAAAGATCGGATCTTCTTTTCAGGAGCTTATAGAACGAAGCGATATTGCTTGGGAAGGTCAAGCGGCTTCAGTTCTTTCACAAGCCGTAATTTGTATGCTTTCAATTTAAGATCTCGGCATAAAATGCGCCTTTCATACGTCAGTCCGAGTTGTTGCGAACGCCTACGGCTACTTTTAGCTACGACTGCTATATTTTCTTCACAGCGTGCTGGACGTGGTCTCTTCGGTCGAATATTATTCAATAATGAATGCTGGATCTCAAGATGGTTGATGGAGTTGCGAATAGCATGCTCAGTATGCCGACGCGAACTTTCGTTATACAACTGAACTATTTGTAAACGTTGTTCAGGAGTAGGTTTTTCCGTGATGAAATCCCAACCGAACAAAAAATAAGTTGAAAGCTTGACACGACTCACGCATTATCTCTCAAAAAATGGCTACTGAAAAAGTACCTGAATTTAGATCACTCGTTATTTCGCAAGCTTTGAACCTTGCAGCTTGAAATAGTATGACATATTCCGTTACTCCCGAACTAAACTTTACGTGTTGTTTATTACATTTTCGTTGAGTTTATTTTATAGTGGCTTTCAGTTTCCTCTTTATTTTATTTTTAAATTCCTGGAGCTTTAACTTACTTCTTTCCATATGCGCATATGTATTGGTGTATAGTTAAAAATTGTTTATGTTGTAATCGAACTTTCCGTTGAACTTTCTAGTTGAATAATTTCAATCGTTAAATTGCTTCTCAAATATTTTCATATGCAGCTTAGTTTACCAATCAACCAATTGGCAAATGTTTCATATGCGTTATGCAGCTCCATATTTTCTTTGCGCGCAGGTAAATATGGAACTAGAAATATTCCAAAAGCGAGTTAAGCAATCAAGCAGTGAAAACCATTTCGTACAATAATTTGTACATGTGTATGTGTGTGTGTATACATATATATTTGGAGTGAATAGGCTAAAGGATCACGTGTGCAAATATTTGTAGTTCAAGTAATTGCTTTACATGGAAATTTTTAATATAAATAATATAGATTTGCTCAAGATAGCACAGCAGCTGCTATCGAAGGGTTATCCTGATGTTATAAATATGGAAATGAAAGTATAAAAAGATTGCAAAATTTTTAAATCCCAAACTTCGGCTTTGCTATACACATATCGGACAATTTTCGAAGTATATTCATAAAACTAGTCGTACTGAAAATATTAGATACGTGCATCAAGTATCTCCTAATAATTAATTTAATTTAATTTTAATTTAATTTTTCATTTCCAGTACATGATATTATATTTATTAATAATATATTGATTAATTCAGTAAAAAATAAATAATTAACAGCTGGCAACCCTACTCAAAAAGAGAATATTTTGTAATCATTCTTAGGTCTCTAAAGTTTAATGCACATGTTTCAACATTATTATTTAATTCTGTAAATATTTTTAAAAAGGTGGCAACCCTCTTTAAAATATTTTCAACTGTAACGATTTAAATCACTTTAGTATTGTACAGAGTAACTTTTTTCCTGATGATTTTGTAAAATTGAAAGTTTCAAGCAGGTGGCAAGCCTGTTAAACACTTTTTTAACATCAAATCCGATTCAACTTATGTATTAAGTTTGCTAATATTTTAATATAATCCATTTGTCCCAATGAAAAAAAAAATTTAAAGTTCAAAGAAATCGGAAATTGAATAAAAATAAAAAAGTGGCAACTCTTCTGAAAAAAATTTAAACTCCAAGCATTTTTTAGCAGTTTAGTTGTGCTGCTTAAATAAAATAATTCTTTTTTTAGCTATCTTTTAAAAGATTAAAATTCAAAAAGCTGCCAACCCTTTCTAAAAAAATATTTGTAACTGTTAACCATTTTAAACACAGTTCGTTTACCTTTATGGTAATGTACATATCTATGTAATTGAATAAAACATCTAGGTGGCAACGCTTCTAAAATGTTCAACTGTTTCTTAAATGCCCTTAAATTCAAAACCCATATTGTAAGCATTTGTTTCTCTTAAAAATTTAATTAAAATAAAATTTTTATGCAGATGGCAACTCTTCGCAAAAAATATTTTTAACTGTACCCGTTGTTAAGCCCGGTTCCTTTTTTGTGCCCATATTGTATTGTACGCATCCATCAAATTTAATAAAAAGTTTAGAATAGGTGGCAGCCCTGCCTAACTATTCAACTGTTTGCATGCTTTAACCTTGTTAGTTTGATATCCATATTTTAAGCATTTTTTCTGCTAAAATTTCATCAAAAAAAGTTTTAAACAGGTGGCAACCCTTCTCGAAAAATATTTTTAACTTTAAACCTTTTTAAACTCATTTCTTTTATTGCGAATATTGTAATATGCTAATCAATTGAAATAAGTTTAAAATAGGTGGCAACGCTACTAAAATATTAAACTATAAGAATTCTCAAATCGTTTTAATTGTTATCAATATGGTCAGCATTTCTTTTTCTTAAAAATATATTCAAATTACAATTTCCAAACCGATGGCAACATTTTAACACACTTTTTCTTAAACCCAAACGAGTTCCTTATCGAACTATGAAACATAGAGAAACTATTTACATAGTTCAATTGAGATTTCGTCATCAAATCCAAACATTTTTAATTTCAAAGATTTCAGATCCAGAATTTTACTCTATAACCAAAGATTCTGTTCAGAGCTTGACCAAAACGATCAGTTCAGCTACCAGTGAGGCATGGCAGTCGATATCTCTTAACAACACTGAATGAAAGTTTGAGAGGCTTAGTCATTGACGTTCAATATTCTACATAACGGTATACCCGAAGTATTCAAACGGTTAAACTTGGAAAAATTGCATTCGGCTCAGAGAAAAATTATAAAATCTAGATTGTGTACAGCTGATGAAAGAGTATCGAGAATCAACATGTAGGATTTCGGGAGTGAAATGTATCACCTTAACTCGCTTAAGCTTCTGGGCATTTTCCTCTTTCTCTTTCGCTATTTTCCATTCTCTATTTGCATGTCATACGTACATATATCTTGTTCAGGCTCATATTTTCATTCACTGTTAGCATATTTCACCGACTCATACTTGTTTGCCTCGAAGTTTTAATCTCGTCGGCGATGTATTATGCATGTTTGCTGAGCTGCTCGTTTATTGTGTTTGTATGTCTGCATTACGCCTACAAATATACTTGGCTTATTTATCTAGCAAAAGCTATAATTTCCTAAAAGAAGCAGCTTAGAGCTGCAGGCAAAGAATTATCCAGCATTGTTCAGTTGATCAATGCAAAGAATATGCCATTTGTTGCTGCTCAAAGGAAATAAAGAGCAGTGAGTCCAAGAATTAGCTGTAATGAAAATTAAATTTTCTATTTCCTAAGAAGAAAGGGACTAAAAGGAGCGAAAGGTAGCGTTCTACATGTCTTTGAATTGAAATGAATTGAATATAATCAAATGCAAAGAAACTGAGACAGAGAGAAAACTTATCTCACTTTCTTCACGTAAATGACCGGTTCCTACTTCTTTTTTGTACAAATTTAGAGAACAAATTACTCTAGCAATTGGGGTTTGTATAGCTTGAATAGAATATATAAAGTTCATCAAAAAGTTTGTAACACTCAGAAAAAAAGACACCCTTTAAAGTACATATGTATAAATATCCATCCGGACGAGCTGGTAACCATGGAGATCCTCATCTTACCTTAATTCGTTTGAAGATTGTTTATATCATAGAACGTAGCTAGAGAGATCTTTCTCTGCCATAGCTTCGGATTTTACCGCTGGGATGTTTGAATCGGCTTCACAAGCTCCACTGAAAAACTCCGTCGGTTATTATCCAGTGTGTTTTAAACCGAAAAAACCATCTCTCCAACTCGTGCCGAAAATCTAGACTGTCAACGTCCGCCTCTCAAGTGCACAGCGGATTATCAATGCGTTGATCAGCACCTTGAAAATTCCAGGCATTTCAGTACCAATTGGCAATGTGGAATGGACACACTAATCACCTTGGTACGGTTCGTGGCCCATCTAAAACTTTTGCCGTACTTTGGGTCCGGCACCCGTTGCATTGCAACTCCACTTCAACTGGCATAGTGTCAGTTCTTTCCGCATTCGGGCTTTAACCACAACCACTACGATACTCCACAAGGAGCCAGTTCGCATAAGCAGGTTGGACCGAACTCCAAAAGCTCCTGCTCCCTGTGGTATCAGAATTAAGTTTCCGGTGAGACTTACCATAGTAGCCGAAACTACAACCAGTTTAGTCCCCATACTGTTGTTGGCTGATGACCAAGGTTTGGACCCCATACTAACATAAAAACTAAGCCTATTCCTAGTTAAATGCCTTCACAGCTTAAATAATTCACGCGCAAACGACCTTAACGGTTCGGCATTCCGACTAGATGAGATCACATCGCTAACATTTAAATGTCCATTAGCCCAGTTAATCCCCTTACCACACATATATCTAATGCCCGAGTACATCGGCCATTCCGCAATTACATGCACCTAATCCTCGATCCGCGTCCCACACAAACACACCGACTATCAGATAGGTGCTTCTGTTGAATCCAGGGTGACTCGTGACAAAGCAGTTAATGAATGTCCATTCTCTTTTCTATAATGACCTCAAAACACCCTCACATTCAAATTCAGCCCTGAAGTCCGCTATTGTACTCACATAACATAGAATCCAACTATTCACTATAACAAATCAAGTCCAGATTATTATTAAGTACACAAAGTAGCCATGCACAATTTGTTTGAGTAGCCAATAAATGTGTCTCGTTCTTTATCGAAAGGCTCAACATTTTGTATGACTTGCCGCAACATTCTATTTGAACACATAATTTATTGGCGCTTATTTTTTGCGGCCAAATTATTATGTCATGCAGTCATAAGTTGGTGGTGTCTATTAAATGCTGCTTGCAAGCAGCGAATTTACGTCAAGAAATATTCGTAAATATGTGTTTATAAGCAAACAAAAATAAACAGTAATAAAAATATCCACATAACAGGAAAGTAACCCTGTAGGAAAATCCAAGAGCTTTAATGATAACTTTGACGGCTTCAGTATGTTTAAAGAGCAGTAGTGCGTGTCGGGTGGGCCACTTCGGTCTTTCGATTTTATAACATTCTCTTGCGGCTTAACCGAGCATGTGAACGACCGTTCTTAGGTTCTGGAGTTAGAACGTTTACCGCAAATACTGCAGATTTAGCTTTCCTAAATCTCAATGTGATTGCTTTGTGGCCTTGTTTTTCGTTTCATCTATTTACATCTTTCGCTGAGATTCTGTTAGTGGAGACTGAATTTTCGAAACGAGGAAGCACTTTTTTAAGGATATGCTTAGCTAACACGATTTCTGGTATTTAGTAAAACCTTGGAGGCATAGTATATACATACATATAGAGAATCCGATGTAATACGAAAGAGATACCACAGTCTGTTCCTCGTAACCAGAAAGTACATATGTAAACATATTTACAACCAAGGCCCGATACCTCAGCAACATAAAGCTAAGCTACTTTCGAAATCATTTACGTTGATATAACAAAAATTATCTCGGGTTGAACAAAAACTTGTATTTAAGGAGAATATGTCAGACAACGAACATACCACTGGGGCGACGGCTCAACTCAAAACCTAGTGTAGTTCTCGAGTTTTGGTGGCTGCTGAGTTTGGGAAAAATCTTCAACTTAAAGTATTAACAAATCTTGTGAATCTTTTGAATCAGTCAAGCAATGATTAATTTAATTGCCAGTAAACTGACGCCGAAGCTTAAGATCGCACATAAAAGCTCAGAGCTGTGAGAAATATTTTTTTGTCGAAGGTATTCATGTTGTGAATAGAGAAAATGTAATCATATCATCTGATCAAATTTGAACCGGACTGACTCAAAAAATCTTTGCTGCATTGGTACAACCAATCGACTGGAATTTGAATCTCCAAGCACTTAAAGTGTATATGTCAGCTGTTTGTTTACAACGCTAAAAGATTGTCTGTCGTTTTTACCATGAAAAAAATACTTCGATTTGGTCTTGAAATTTTACTGAATCTGAATCCTACTTAATCCTAGAAAATGATACGTATGTATTTTGAAGAGTCTACTTTATTGCCGTCGCAACTATTTGAGTAACTCAAAGCCTTCAGTTAAAGTCGTTGAAAACTGGTCTCAAGGGAGTCACCCATGGGGTGACAAGAATTTCCTCGGGTAAAAACAGTCTTTATCAACAATTTTTTTCTTATATAAAGAATGGAATATTTTGTTAAACTTTTTTTTTTGTTACAAATGTATACTATTAACAAAAAAATTCAGAAATTTTTCGACGATTCCTTGAAAAAAATATATTCCCGCGTTGGCAGGATAACTTCTTACAGTTTGGCAGACATTTTTACAAAAAGAAAAACTGTAAATTTCAGTGAATATTTTGCGACATTTTTTTCAAATAGTTGTAATCGAAAAAAATTCTCAACCAAGTCTTCCAGAATTGTAAAATTTCATGACCATCGGTTGAGTAGTTCTGGAGAAATCTTGCCAACCGACTTCAAAAACACAGTTTCGAGAAAAACGCGTTTAAAGACGGCGTATTTAGCCCAGCTAGCCTCGAGCGCACAAGTTCTCAAGGTTGTATCTCCGAAACTATTTCTCAGATCAACTTAAACATTTCAGACAATATTCTAGAAGTGTTGTAGAATTTAATAAGATAATAAAAAAAAAATCGATTTTGTGAAATCCATGTAACACCTCAAAGAAACAGTGCGTGAAAGACGTCATGTTGGCATCAGAGTGATAGCAGAGGATCAAATGGTTAAATTTTTGAGTAGAAAGCTTGTCGTTGGTGGACTCGTACCGAAATACCTGTATTAACCTAGAGAACGGTGAAATCTTCAAAAAAAAGAAGAAAATTCACTGAAGGTACTAAAGCCCATACCAACTGAGCCTTATAATAAGTATATGAAAAATTTGATTAAACGTTGGTATACTTCTACTGGCTTACAAGAAGCCTATTACGAAGACGATAATAAAGATTTGTATTAAAAATATCAGTCCGGGTCAAATTTGATCAGATGATAAATAGTTATAATTTTAACCGTCTAACTTTTTTGGTGATTTTATTAACATTCAACAGCTATTGGTTAGTTTTATTAGTGGACATGAAGCATGGATGTACCACAATGCCGATAAGTCTGAGAACAGCGAGAAAAGAGAACAATTTAGCGCAATCCACAACAAAAAAATCATGTCGGAGGGCCTCTTGTAGACTCGGAATTATTTTACATAAAAGCTTTTTCCAAAGATTTGCCGGTTTATTTGTTCTTATTTCCAAGTTTACTCGCTTATCTTTATTTCCTGGTTAAGTGGTATCTTATCAGTGCAGCTCCCACCTACTGGGTATCTCTAATAGTGCCTTCATAAAGCTCATAAAGCGCATGAAATGTGTCGCACTACTCGTCGTTTATTTATTTTGTTATTTTTCGTGACTTTCTTTTTTATGCTTCCCTTCTTTTTTCGTTTGCCTTGGCCTTCGTTATCTTTTTGCCATAATTTTCCGTTTTAATTAGCTTCACGGCGATGGAGACACCCACTACAAGAGAAAAGACAACAACAAAAACAAAGGTAAATGGCAGAAAAACCTGCCCAGTAAGCTAACCACAATAAAAGGCTGCAAACAAATACACAAAAACACACATATCAACACACATAAATATACATTTTTTGTTTGCTTATAATAAAGTTCGGCAAAGGCTGCCACTTATGCACACACACACTTGTCAATAAATATGTTTGAATATATTTTATATAAATGTGTATACGAGTATATGTATAAGGCATACAAGGCAAATGAAGCAGACTTTTTATGCAGTTCACCAAAAACACAACAATAACAACAAGCAAAAATATTCTTTATACCCACAACAGCACTATAAAAGTATGAAAGTGAATGTGTTATATTACATAAAATCATACATATATACAATTATACATACTTATACAATATATTTATAGACGTATATGAATATATGCCAACTCTGGCCACTAATTGATGTGCTGGTCACTGGTCAGCCCTGTCATTGCCGTTCGCATACTTATTCCCTTCGGGAATCTATCACACATTTGCCCTTCTCGCATAATTTTTGTCTTCCTCTTCTTTCTTTTTGTCGGTAATTTGATTCCATTTGCTGCTAGCATGACAAACAAACTTTCAGCCACAATATCAACAGCCAGTTGTGCGGCGTAATAATATTTTATTATATTATTATGGACAGAGACTGCCGAGTGCCTGACAAGTGGCTCTTGCCACGTCATTCATGCATTTATTTTAAATGCTCTTGTTATTGTAGTTTACTCTTAATACACGAAAACTGTCGCATAACTTTGTTTAATAATATTCAAGTAATTTATGGTTAAAGTCGAAACAATCAAAATTGTTGGAGGCAAATTATTTTAAACTCGGGGTGGCTGGCTAAAAAGGCTGCATTAAAATGTTCATAACGTTTTCATTGAAAAGTTTGTAAAATAGTTGAGTGGTCATGCAACAGTTATTGAGGAAGAAGTAAATTTCATCTAAGTTGGATTCTCGGAACATTTGCACTCACTGAAATTAGGTTAGATTTGTGAGTAATTTTTCCAAGCGGGAGCTCACACTTGGATAAATACAATTATGAACCAAACTGTCTCAATGATGGTAAACTAAACACTAAAGTATATACCGAAGAATCGCCTATTCAAGCGATTGCTTTCAGTACTGAATAGTTTCGTGAATTACCAAGGCGTGAAACCGAGGTACACTATCACCAAAGATTGATGCTGTTTGAAAAGCAAGCAGTATACTAGTCTTCTACCGATTCACTTTTGATCCGAAGGACAAATAAACCAGAAAGGGGCGAAAAACATTATTAAACCCCCTCACCTTCACTTCGGAGTATTTTACCTTCAACAAACCCTTGCTAAGTTCAGATCAAACAAAAAAGCAGATAAAAGGCCATCAAAGCACTTTCTGAAATTATCGTCAGTCTTACAGTTCCCAGCGATTTCGATATGACCAAATTCTCAAAAAAAATCGATGAAATTGATATTGTGGTTTCTATAGCTTTAAGCGAACGCTCTAACAGCTCAAGACCACATTCAAAAATTTACATTCTTTTAGAATAGGTCACCATCAATTTCCACCCTGAACTTGAATGAATGCTCAAAACTAGCCACGATAATTTGGTTAAAGAAATAACAGCTGTACTGCCCATTATTTAAAGGCGACCATATTCTATTAAGAGGTGATCCATTTCTAGAAAAAAACACTTCAATTTTAATATGGAATGGTTATCATCATTCGTAAGATGATTTTTTTTTTTTAAATTGTATCTTTCAAATGTTGCCTGTGACTACTCTCATACGGTTCAACTGCTAATTTTCGACGACTCGTTCGACCTTCTTGACAGGTTACTGGCGAATGACACGCGTGATGTCTTGCTTCAAGGCCTGAACCGAAGCTGGATTATCCGCATAGACTTTAAACTTTACATATCCCTACAAGAAAGAGTCTAACGGTGTGACATCACATGATCTTGGTGGCCAATCTACCAACCTAAAACATGAAATTATTTGCTCACCGAAAAATTGTCTAAATGTATTCAGTTTTTGTTGCGATGTGTCGGAAGTGGCGCCGTTTTATTGAAATCGAAAGTCGTCAAGATTATGAGCTTCAATTTCAGATATTAAATAGTCGGTTGTGATGTCATAACAGTCGCCATTGGCGGTTACGTTCTCACCGGTATAATTTTTGAAGAAATATGGGCCGATGGTACGACCGGAACGAAATGACAGATCTTGAATCTATTCAGTTTGATCTTCGTCCCAAATGCGTCAATTTTACTTGTTTAAATACCCATTGAGCCAGAAATGGGTCTAATCACTGGCTCAAAAATGTCGGATCTTCTTGGAACTGTTCAAGAGCCCATAGACCAAAGCTTTCAATTTAAGATCTCGATGTAGAATGCGCCATGTCATTCCCTACGTCAGTCCGAGTTGCTGCGGACGACAACGAATCGACTCTCTACGGTCTTCGTGTATACTCTCAGCTACGGCTGCTATATTTTCTTCATTACGTGTTGGACGTAGCATATTCGTTCGAATGTTGGATCTTAAGATGGGTTATTGGCGAATAATATGCTCAGTCGACCGACCATGTTGACCATGCGTGCAAAATAAATTATTTACAGAACGTGAATTTTCATAATAAAGTTAAACGATCTGTACATGTTGTTCAGGCGTAAGTCTTTCCATGATGAAATGCCAAAGAATATTGAACAAAATTAATATGACAGCTTGACACGACTCATGTAAGATCTGTCAAAAAAATGGCTATTAAAAAGTACCTCTACTTGGATCACTCTATGTAAATGATTAGCCTGACGAGATGAGTTGATTTAGCCATGCCTGCTTGCCTGTCCGTCCGTCTGCTTGTATATACAGGTCCTTTGCTAGTTCTGTTTTGGAAATATCGTTCTTTTCTCTCTAAAAAGCAACTCACATGTCTCACATGTAGCTTCGGCGCAGACGTTTCTTCTAACTTTTATGCACATATAAAACTTTTCACCCCGTGGCAACTCTACCTGTAGACTCAAACATTCGCATTGTTATTATTTTGACGCCAACTCAAAACAACAAATTTTCGAAAGCGCCATCAACCTTAGTTCGCTTTAGACGTTAGCAAGTTAAATTACTTTTTGCAATGAAAGTAAATTGAGTAATTACTCTTTAGATCAAAGGAGTGAAAACTTACGAAATGATAGCTCAGCAATGTAAGCGTTTATCAGCACAAGCTGTATGAATAACAAAAGTTTCGTTTCAATTAAGCTTCACGATTGTCAACACATTTGTCGCGCTACCGTTATCTTTGACTGATTTAGGGTTTCGCAGGTATTATGAAACAATTAGTGGCTTTATAGGACATGACTTTTGATAGCAGAATTAATTTTAAATTAGTCGAGGCAAACAAATATATAACTAAACATAGTACAGTTAATAATTTTCAGTGAAATATTATTAATATAACGTCATAATGCTTAATTCAATTATTGAGTGAAATACGTAATAACAAAAGGCATGCTATTGTTTAAGGTTTCTTGTCTCGACTGTCAGCAATTATATTATTTGTAATGTTGTTGATGTTCCAAGCGAAGCTCTTCACGAAATGAATTTTAAGCATTTTACAACTCATAGCAAACTGTTTGATTTAAAAACTCATTCCAGTTTTGTCTCTCTCCTCTGAAATCCGCTAAAGTAAGCGCCCGTACAACCGCTAACCACAGAGCACTTGAAACTAAGAAGAAACTATGTCAGCAACTTAAGGCGAAGTATTTAGATAGTATTTTAATACAGATATACGTTTTGTTACGGTACAACAACGGTACTTTTACACATATCACGCACACTCCTACATATAATATTACATAGCATACTCACCCTGCAATGGGAAACCAGCAAGCGTCGCAGCAAAAGTGATGTGCGATGGAAATTTCCACAGATGAAATGCGCACATTCAAGGATATGTAGTATGTATGTATGTATGTATGTATACATATGCTTATATAATATATAAATATTTATATACATATGTACTTATATCTACATATCTCTAGTTTACTTAGACGCATTTTGACTTTTGTTCTTTAAAAGTTTTGATTCATTAAAAATAAAGAATCCAGAGTAATCTCATAGCAGCTGCATTCGAGAAAGAAATACTAAAATGACCCAAAAGTTGCCACAAAATCTCTAATCGGTTCAAAGAAACCACAAAAAGTTTTGGGCGTCCAAATTTCGTTTCTTTTTTTGCCATTTTGTATGTAGCGCCCATAGATACCGCCGGAAGTTGTATTGCCGCGAGAGTTTTCTATCTGATTCAGAAAATCTGGGTTTCAAAATGAATACATATCTGAAAATTTGGAAATCCTCATGCGAGTTGCCTTTATACCGGATCTTCTGTATTATCATCCATTCTTTTTTCCTCAAGAAGCTGCTGATTTGTAGGAATAGCCGATATCGGACTACTGTGGGATAAAGCTGCCCTACAAACGGAACGATCGGTATAAAGGCTTCTGTAGAAAACTTTTTCGTTTGACGAGATAACTTCTAGAAATTTGATAAGGATTATTACCTAAGACTAATAGTACAGTTTCATTAAACACAGATTCAGATCCTACAACTATAGTATATAGCTGTCAGACAAACTGACCGATCAAAATCAAGAAATCTTTGGTGTTTGTGGAAAGTATTATAGCTTTTGTGCAACCGAAGTTAGCATTTTATCTGGTTTTGACTTGATATGTTACAAAAATAACAAAAAAATAGCAAACAGTAAAGAGAGTGGCCATACGTTTTAAATTTTATAAAGGAATTTATTTAAAATATTTATAAATATGCATATAAAAGAGTTTTAAGATTTTTCATCTATAATTTTTTTTAATGAGGTTGCCACCTGTTTGAATTTTTATAACGGAATTAATAGGAAAGTTCATAAATATGCACATAAAGGACTTTTAAGAAAGGTTATGATTTTTGATCTTTAAATTTTTGAAATGAGGTTGCCACCTGTTTTTAATTTTATAAATGACTCCATAAAAATGTTAATAACTACGCAGATGAAGGAATTTAAAGAAGACCTAAGATATTTCATTTTCCAATTTTTTTATTATGAGGTTGCCATCTGTTTTAAATTTTATAAAGGAATTCATGAAAATGTTAATAACTATGTAGATAAAGGAGTTTTAAGAAGGATTACGATATTATATACATATATATGTAATTGTTGTTTTTTTTTAAGAGGTTGCCACCTGTTTTAAATTTTCTAAATGAGTTTATTGAAAACGTTAATAAATATGCAGATTTGTAAATAAGTTTTATGAAGGGTTTAGATTTTGGATCCTTAATTTTTGTAATTGAGGTTGCCACCTGATTGAAATTTTATCAAAAAATTCATGAAAATGGTAACAATAATGCAAATAAAGCAGTTTAAAGAAGTGCTAAGATTTTTCATATTTTATTTCATTAACGAGGTTACCACCTAAATAAAAACCATTTTGGACAGTTGCCACCTGTTTTTAATTTTATAAATGAATTTGGTCAAAATATTAACAAATAGACAGAGACAGGAATTTTAGGAAGGGTTTTGATTTCTCATCTTTATTTTTTTTATTTTTGAAAGAGGTTGCCACCTAATTAAAAAATGTATAAATGCATTTTATTATTTTATCTACTATCTGAAAAACAGATTAGGCTCTTTCCGAAAGCACTTTAATCCTTTAACCATCATATATTGTAGTTTTCACAAAGGGTCTAAGAAAATCTGAAGATGCCTGTTGTTTTTAATAGATATTTTCTTTCATGTAGTGGATGAAACGTTGTGCACCATTTCTCTGCTTTAATTTATAGAATCTTTCAAAAACTCTTCAATGTAAAAGTTAATACAGGTTACAGTTAATTACATATATATTTATATTAATAAACCTGTTGAGAACTACAGCAAGAAGTAAGCAAAGCGAGCGAAATAGCACCAAAGAAAATGTGAAAAGTTTCGCCTTTAATTCCTTAACTTTGAGCAATGAATAACAAAGCCACTTTAATTTGTGTAACAAAAGCAACATTTACACTTTGTATGTCCATTTTGACAAATTTTCACGGCGCCGCAAAGAGCGGCAAACTTTCGTATGCGCACGAAAAGCGTTCAACACCGAGCAGCGGCCACTCGAGCACGCACGTTTGCCACTAAGTTGAAAGGCGGAAGTTGCGGCGGCAAAGCGCAGCTGTGTGAAAGGCTACTGAAAGGAGAAGTGGAAACAAAAAAAATTAAAAGCAAAATCAACAAAAGCAACAACCATTAAGGAAATTCGACTTTCCGTGTCACTGATATCCTAGAAGTCAATATCAAACAAGTTGCGGCAGCTGCGGTTTTGCGGTTGGCCTTTGCAATGCCACTTGCAAGCAAGAATCAAAGTGATTAAAATAAAGCAAATATTGAAAAGTGAAACTTGTGAATTTTGTAAAATAATTGTCTGAATCCCGCATCAAAATGAATTGCTTTAAGTGCAGAATCATTTAGATTTACTTGGCGAAAACGCGTAGTATGCTTTTAGGCGTTTAACAATTATTTAATGCAGAATTAAAGATTATGTTTAAAACTCACAAATAAAATTCAATGTTTTTGCGAAATTTTAAATAATTTATTGCCTTAAGCATACGCTTCAAAGTAAGAATTTATGTTACTAAACATTTCATCAGAAATGCCGCATATATTGCTGGGGTTTACTAAGAATTATACAACACTTTGCCTACACACATTGGCAATTTTGTAGCTCGAAGCTTTAAATGTAGACACAAAGCCGGATTCCGGTCATAGCTGTTGGCGGTGCTACTTATCAGAATATTTTTGTTTACTTACAGTTACGCCCACTAGAAATTATACTTCGCAGCCAACGCTTGTATCTTGCAACAAAACCAAAAAACACGAAATTTTCCTCATATTCCAACAGCATAACAGAGCTGTTAAGTCCCATAAAATCGAAAACGTTAAACAAACTGTGGCTGAAAATCATCTTGTTTATATCAGAGAATCTCATCATTATGGATGGAGCAGTACTTTTTGGGTAGGAAGACCTGAAACTTTTATAAAAACGACGTACCGGATGCGGACTGGCAATCTAATTTATTCTTCATAAAAATGTGTTACCGCACAGCTTGCTTCGTAGCTAGGACTTATCGCAGCCTTACAGCCGGGAAAGTGCACACTGACTTTTGCAATGATTCCTGGCAGTTGTCCGTCCACTTTCGATACTTTTGCGAATTATATAATAGTTTCCTAAGTCTCGCCACCTTCTGGGTCTTTTTAAATTCTTTACAAAAGTTTTTCCAGGATTCTCGCTTTGTCCTGTGCAGCAACATCTTGTAGTCCCTTAGAAGATTTTTATAGTCGTTCCAACAGTTCTCGCTTACTGCTAGCTTGGTCCAGTTGAAGCATTCCCGTTCTTTGCGTCTGCAAGACCCAAGTTGCGTGGAACAAGGGGTTTCGTTTTGTGTTTTATTGTTATTTTTCTACCAATGCCTTTCTGCTTGAGTATACGAGTAGTGTTATGTCTTAAAGGCTTATAAAAATGAAGTTTTTCTGCCAAACCAAGTTTCACCCATATGAACGTACCATATCTTCCCCCGATTTTGCGTTACTATAATAATTCGCTTATACCGAGGAAGAGGCTAAAATTTGTGACTAATTTGTCTTACATTTTTCATTAAATGAAACAAGTTTACCATAGCCGTTTATTTGAGAAGCACAGACGAGAATTAGGTTAAAGAGAATAAAACTGCCAGGACGAGCTTTAGAAGAAGTAATATCAAATACTTAAGTTGCACAGTATATCTTTATGTTATAGCCAACATACATACCAATAAATCCAAATTTAGAGTCGAGAGAAGATTCGCTTTGAGCTGGTGGAAGTTAAGGCTATGTAGATAGAGGCTTATCCACCAAGTGACAATTTCCACAGATGTATAAGCAAAGCACTTATATAGTTTTATCTATTCGACGTTCTCTTTCGAAATCGATTCCCGTAGTTTCCATACAGTCTGATTAAAAAGAGTTTGGATAATCCCTCCAGCGAAATACTAGAGAAAAGTCCAACCTTCCTATACTTATATAGTACGTGCTCTTGGTAATAACTCTAAATGAGCTCAAGGTTGGAATGAATCCATTTAAATCAGGTTTTGGGAATAATCAATATTATCATAAGGAAAGAAAACTTAAATGTGATTTTCTATTCGAAGTTCCGATACATAAATTCTACATTGAAACATTTTTCGTTTTGAGTCTTGCAACTCAACTTTATATATCCTATCCATTCCCATATCTTAGTCGCTTTGAATACACAAACAATTTATTTCTATACATACATTAATTTTGGACCCTGCATTCCAATGAACGTTTAGCCCGAAAATCAAAATACTTATCGTGGAACTACCTAGAAGACAAAGGATAACAAGTACGAACGAATCACAATTAGCAGATACTAGAATCTTTTAAGATAGTCGATCTTTCGAAAGATTGATTTGATTTATATGTATATTAGGGTGATTCAAAAAAAAAATTTTTTGTTTTTTTTTTTATTGGTACTCGGAAAAATGAGTTCCTAGACACCTCTAAGAAATCCTCTCCAAATATGAGTTTTTAATTGTAACGGGAAGGTCCTCCGCCTAACGGTTTTCTATTTTTTCTTATTATCAGATAGAAAAATTTATATCTCGCTTCCAACTACTTAAAAAAAATATCTTGTTAATTAGGTTTTGTAGGAAATTGAATGCTCTAAAATATGGTCTCTTAAGATTTTTTCGTAAACCCAACCGTTTAAAAGATATTAACGGTTGAAATTTGACTATTTTTGGAAAAATTCTTTATTTCTTATTAATTTTATAACTCAATGAAAAAAAATTATTATGAATAATGAAACACATAGTTTTGTAGGAAATTTACTGCTCTATAAAAATGGTCTACTATGATTTTTCGATTAAGTTAAGCGTTTACGAGATATTCATCGTCAAACATCAATGCATATTAGGGTGGATCAAAAAAAAAATTATTTTTTTTCGTTTGGTTCTGTGAAAAACAGGTTCCTAGACACCTCTAAGAAATCCTCTCCAAAAACCTATTCATAATAATTTTTTTTCATTGAGTTATAAAATTAATAAGAAATAAAAAATATTACCAAAAATAATCAAAGTTCAACTGTTAATATCTTTTAAACGGTTGGGTTTACGAAAAAATCTTAAGAGACCATATTTTAGAGCATTCAATTTCCTACAAAACCTAATTAACAAGATATTTTTTTAAGTAGTTGGAAGCGAGATATAAATTTTTCTATCTGATAATAAGAAAAAATAGAAAACCGTTAGGCGGAGGACCTTCCCGTTACAATTAAAAACTCATATTTGGAGAGGATTTCTTAGAGGTGTCTAGGAACCCATTTTTCCGAGTACCAATAAAAAAAAACAAAAAATTTTTTTTTTGAATCACCCTAATGTATATACTTATAAAAAAATCTCTCGACGATTACTCTGTACAAAATTAGATGAAACTAGGATTTTTATGAGGATCTTTAGCTTAATTTTGACCAGGCAGCTTGAATGGCATGTCCGCGCTGAACAATTTTCGGAGATTGTTGCGTTACATTAGACAATAATTTGTGCCAAATTTTATGAAAATTTCTTCTTCAATAAAATAGTTCGATCGATATCTCAACAACTGAGGGACTAATTCGTGTATATGCAGACAGACGGGGAGATAGACGAACTGATAGAGAGAAAGACATGGCTTAATCGACTCAGCTCGTTATGGTGATCATTTAAATATATACTTTATAGGATCTGCGACGTCCTTTCTTGATTGTTGCAAACTTCGTGGCAAACTTAATATACCCAGCTCCTATAAAGTAAATTTGAAGCAAACCTTAGCACACAGACCAAAAGCACTGAACTGTTATCATCTGTAAATGATTATTGATTGAATTCCATAGTTAATATTATTAATTAAATCATATAATTAGATTGAAGAGGTATTGTATTGGCAGCTGTCATTGCCTTATGGCACACTAGGTAGCCAAAACAATGAGTGCATGATCTGATTCAAGCTGGCGTAAATATTTCTAGACTTAATTGCGCTTTTATGTGAATGTACTAAATGATTTTATATAAGTCATTGATGTTCCCTTGCTTGTGAGCGACAATAGCTCAGACTTTATGGCAATGAAATTGAGTTAATTAATTTCTAGGCGCTTTATCATTGCAAAAAATGTGGAAGCGAGTAAATTAGTTACTTATGACAGATTAGCAATAAGTGTGAAACTTGATAAGTCCGTGTATATGGTTACTCAAGTCCAAGGCAAATGAAATCGTTTGATTCTTGAGTAAAAATTGGCCATATTAAATTAAAAAAAAAAAATAATGACTTTAATAGTATATATTTTTATGGCCAGAGCTAAAATTAGTTGGAAGAAAATTTAGAGGCAAAATTTATATTTTATGAAAACAATTTTTGCTTAGTTCTTTTTTTACTTTAAATATCATATAAATTTCTATTATGACAGACGACTTCTAATACATACATATGTATAATATATATTTATGCATGCTTGTGCACGGAGCTTGTTGATAGAGGAACAATTAATTTTCCTTTCATTGTAGTCATAAATTGCTTTAAATTATGTGTTGTTGCTTTGAAGCAGTTTTCTTATATTCACATACCTCGTAAATTGTCATACATACATAAATAAAAAGAAGGAAATTTGAAGCAATTAATTTGGAAATTTTCAATGTTCACACCACATTAAGACTTTTTATTTTATATCACAATCAAATACATGCAGGTATATTTTAACTGAAAACCCGTATTGACATTAAAAAATATAGCTAAACATTTTTATGTTGCATAGCGATAAAATTGTAAAACCATTTTACTTAAAAACCGTTGAAATATCGAAATTTTATTTCACTAATAAACCAATTTTTTTTTATTTTTATTTTTGCAAATAAAATGTATTTAAAAAATTACAATTTTATTCGAGGAAACAAATTACCGAAACATAAAATTTCAACAAATGTTTTTTGAAAGCCTCAACTATTCCTTAATATGCTCAAGTGACACACCTTGTGTAAAATTAAAAAAAAACATAAATTTTTTAATTTTCTTTCGACAGACTTTAACTTAAAAAATCAAATTTTCAAACCGTCATTTTAAATAGTTTTTGAGTTAAATCCATTTATTTCAGGCGTTTATTTCAATGAGCTCCATCAGTTGATATTTCACGCGGTTTTCTCAAAACTATATTTTTCAAATTTTCTGGAGTGATTACTCGGAAACAAATGATTCGATCATTTACAAATTTCTACGTACATAGTGGTCCGATATCGGCAGTTCTCTTCTTTGAGAAAAAATGACATTTGCAAAATTTCAAAACGATATCTACTTTATAGGGCCTCCGATCTTCCTTCTGGGTGTTATAAACTTTGTGGCAATCTTATTATTCCCTGTTCAGGGTATAAAAAGAGTGGTAATAAATTTCAAATCACTTTTTTTAAATGTTCAAGTCCTTAATAAATTAAACAGGTGGCAACGTTTCTTAAAAATATTCCAATTTTTTTCTACTCTAAATTTTGTTGGATTCCTTGGCTTTACATATACTCGTATTGTGTTCTTTGCTTAAGTTTTTTTCTAATTTTAACAGCTGGCAACTCTTCACCAAAAATTTCAATATTGTTTTCCTGCAATTTTAATTAAACCTCTTTAGTTTGGTATTTATTGTAATTATTTAATTAAACATTTTAAACAGGTGGCAACACTATTCTAAAAATATTTTTAGTTTTTAACTTTTTTTAGTGTGACCCTTGTGGGGTTTGTTTGCTTAATTTACCAATGCTTAATTGAAAAGTTGCAAACAGTGAATGCCACCTGTTTGAAATTTGTAAGTAAATACGTAAATTGATGGAAATATCCTGGCACTGCGGCAAGCCATCCAAACAATTAGTCAAATTTTGTGAGCTCTCACTATGTAGCGATCCATTGACTGCAAACATGAAAGTATCGAGGTTCACTCAATCGGTCGTACTATTGAGCTTAAAGCTTCTTCACTTCAAAATCCGCCGTTATTCGATCTATTTTGACGAGCTATTGGTGTTAGGTGAAACAAATTTTTATCTAATCTTTTGTGAGAATACAAAAATTTTTAAAATACAAAATAAACACTTTACTACAGTCATGTGCAAAATATTTGTTGTGAAATGTTTATAGAATTCCATTCATTTTTCTGTATTCCCACATCACATTATTCATTACATTGTTTTCCATTTGCAATTAAACGAAAGTTTACTGCTGCGAAAGTGTTTATATTCAATATCCAAACACATACACACACACACAGCCGCACTGACTGACTCACATGCAGCGGCATATGCTCATTGTGAAAGCGCTCTTAACAAATTCGCCTGGCAATAGACAAAACAAATCTAGTTCCTCATAACTCACTCAGCACATTTGCGCGCGGATTTTTCAATGGCGAAACACCAACACACATGCACACACAGCCACATAGACTAACTTGCCCCACCGCAGCGTAGATCAACTCATTAGCACACATGCGGCCCGCTGAAGTGGCAGCGCTCTCAAGTGGTTGTCCGTTGCCTTGAAATGCTGCAAATATTTGTGTTTTGCTTGTTGTTGTTGTTGCCGGATTTTTTTATTATTTTCTGTTAACATGCCGTTAGTTGTTGTTGTTATTGTTTTTGTGCATACATATTGCTCATTTCCGATAAGCACTCGTTGGCAGCGTCTTAGCGGTGCGCTCAGCTGATTATGTTTTGATTTCAACAATCACAACAAACTTACACGGCCGCCTGTATATGTGTGTGCGTGTGTTTGTAGCAGCATACAACACACGTGCAACACTCGCCAGTTTCGTGGCGCATGCGTCACAATGGAATTTCCAGTGCTCCAATTCGAATGTGTGGCATGGCTGTTTTGTCCGAAAAATTCGGTAAGCCTAAACAAAAGCAAATATACACATACAACCATATCCATACATATGTACATATATGTATATATATATTTTTATATACATATATCCAAATTCCTTCGTTGTAAACAGTGTGGCTTTAAGAAACGCAGCGCCAACGCCAGCGAAAGCAGTTAGCAAATTGAATTCGTTCCGAGCGGTACGCGAATCGGACGCCAGGTGCCAAGGGGGGCGCTCTGTTTAAACGCGTAAATTTCAAGTGCAAAAAAAACTAAAAATATGACCAAAAACGAAACCGCTATTAAAGCGTAATTTATGAGTGGTGAGAGCAAATATTGTAAATCATGCAGTGAGCGCATAAATTTTTCAAAAATAAATGGTTTATAAATTTTGAAAATGTGCGAGCAATTAATGGGCGATAAATATACAAAATAGAGAAAGTGTGTGTGTTTTTTAATTTAACGAAAGTTTTATGGAACTTAGTTGAAAAAAGACAGCTTATAAAATATTTTGAAAAAAAAAAATATTGAAAAATTTGAAAAACAAGTTTTAAAAATAATTGAAATAGTTTATAAAATATTTGAAAAAAAAAATTAAATGTATGTGAAAAAAATTCGGAAATTAAAGAAATATTTGGAAAATTATTTTAAAATATTTAAAAATTTATTAATTAAATATGAAACTTGTTTAACAAAAATATAATATAAATTTAGTGACAAATGATAACTAAATTAAATCGAAACTAACTGGTGAGAAAAAATATTAGTAAATTTTAAAAAAATTGTTAAAATAATGTTTTAATATTAGATAAAATATTTAAAAAAATATGAAAATTGAAAAGAAGATATTTCAAATATTATCGTTAAAAAATTTCAACATTATGAAGTAAACGGTTTTGTTAATTATAGAGAAAGGTTGGAAAAAATAATTACAAAAATAAACCATGAAAAAAACTAAATGAAATAAAGAAAATAACTGGAGTGGAAAACTATTTTGAAAACCATATAAAAAATTTTGTTTAAATAATATATTGATATAAAATATTCCAAAACTAACGAAAATTTTTAAAATTGTTTCAAAAAGTGTTCAAAATTATTTATTGAAAAGAACAAAATATTTAAAATATATTAAAAATATAATTGAAAATAATAAAAATAATCGAGAAATAGCGGTTTTCCAAAAACTTATTTTAGAAATTTTCAAATTATTTCTTAAGCAAGCTATTATCTATGGAAATATTTTAACGAATAAAACAAATAAATCAGAACTATTGCGGACAAATATTAAAAAAAAATATTTCTTAATTAAAATGAAATAAAATATTTGGAAAATGCCGAAAATGGAAAAAGACAGTTTTTGAAAAATTATTCTTAAAATTATTAAAGAAATAAAAATTCGTTAAAAAAAATAATGAAAAGTAAAAGTGCCGAAAAATAGTATGCTTCATCTTTATTGGCATTGTAGTATTAACTACTTGATATACATACATAATAAAATTAGTGAAAAAAAATTTAGAAATTAGAATATTACAAAAATATTTTATTATCGAAAAAATGCAATGTTTTGAAAAAAATATCAACAAAAATATTTAAATAAAATTTTTCAGAAAAATTCTGAAATTCAAAATATTTTTAACTAAAAGTATATTAATTTCTAAATTTTATTTAAAATACCTTGTTAAATAATAAGTGAATAAAATTAAAATTTGGTCAAGAAAATTTGTATAATATTATTTTTTTGAAATGAAACAATTTTTTAAGAAACATATCTAAAGACCAACATTAAAAGATATTTATCATCGAACGTTAACAATTTAAAAAATACATATAAACAATAAATATTGAAAAAAAATCTTAAATAAAAAAAATAAAAATTAATTATTAAAAAAAATATATAAAAAAATATTACTAATATGCCGAAAAATAATGATAATTTAATAAAATGGAAAATATGTGAAGATAAACATTTTAAAACCAAAATTACAAAAAAAAATTTATCAACGAAAACGAAAAAAAATGGATTTTTTGAAAACAAATTTAAAAACAAAAATATAAAAATTAAATATTTGAAAAAACTTCTGAAATTTGAACGAAAAAAAATTATTACTTAAATAAAAATCTAATTTTCAGAGAAGTATTTAAAATTATAGTTAAATAAAGTGCTCAAGAAACTCAAAATTGGTTAAAAGAATAACTTAGAAACCAACATTCAAGAAAAAAAAATTAAGTTAATGGCAACAAAAACTTTATAAAAAGTTTTGAAGAAAAATATTATAAATAAAAAAATTTAAGTTAAATAAAAAAAATTCTTAAACGTGAAAAAATAAATTATTCATTGAATAAAAATAATATAATTTTACAAACATTATTTTAAATACATATGTTGAAAAACAATAATAATTAAATAAAAAAAATTTATTAGAAACAGAAGAAAAAGAGATTAACTTCGGCTGCACCGAAGCTAATATACCCTTCATAGGTGCATTTCTTTTAGTAACTTTGTGTTCAGTTTGTGTGGCAGCTACAACCGATCTGAACAATTTCTTCGGAGATTGTATTGTTGCCTTAGAAAAGAAGCTATACCAAATTTCGTGAATATATCTTGTCAAATGTGAAAGTTTTCCATACAAGAACTTGATTCCGATCGTTCAGTTTGTATGGCAGCTATATGTTATAGTGGTCCGATATCGGCCGTTCCGACAAATGAGCAGCTTCTTGAAGAGAAAATGACGTTTGCAAAATTTCAAAACGATATCTTAAATACTGAAAGACTAGTTCGCATATATACAGACAGATGGACGAACAAACGGACAGACGGATATGGCTAAATCGACTCAGCACAACATACTGATCATTTACATACATATTATATATGTACTTTATAGGGTCTCCGACACTTCCTTCTGGGTGTTACAAACTTAATATACCTTGTTCAGGGTATAAAAATGGATATCGTACAACAAATAAAAGAGTATAAATAAAAAATATATTTACGAAAAACAACTTCTTAAAAGATCTTTAAAGTTAAAGCAAGTTTTCACAAAATTAAAAAATATTTTACAAATCCTGTTTAATGGAATTTATGAAAAAAATGTTATTAAAAATATATATTTATAAATTATAGCTATTTTTAGTTCATATGAAATGAAAAAAATTAATATTTAAAAACTATTATATTTTTCCCTTTAGTTTCCCAACTTAAATAACACTTGCAAATAGTTAAAAAAAAACTTAAAAAAAACTGAACAAACAAGCTTTACACTCACTTTCTGAAAAAACCCGTGCAAAGTTGTCTCTGTGCTCGTGCTCTTGCCCCTCACAACCGAATATAATATTGCAATTATTTACTAACATCCGTCGTGCGTGGCATAAAGATAGAATTTATTAAAAATTCTCCCTTTCGCTTTGTGCTTGCGCTCAACTTGTGCGGCGCTCACTGATTGCTTCCGGGTGCTGAGCACGTGTTTCGGCAAAAAGCAAAATAAGGAAAAAAATTTGTTATAGAAATTTATTAAAAATTTGTTGATCTAACTGCTGGCTGCTCTCTTCTATGCAATGCTGCCCAAATATTTGTGTAATAAAGCATCTGTGTGCGCTCTAAACTTGGACGCTGCGTGCGGCGCTGCTCCGGGCCAGTAGCAGAGAGAAGAATTTTCCACTCGTTTACATGTGTGTGTGTGTGCGCAGTTGCAACTTTAGAATTATATGTAAGTACATATGTATATGTATATATTTTTGCTGGCTTCAAAGCGACTGTGTAAATACTTTGCGGAAATGTAAATATGTATTGTGTGGGTTCAAACAGTGGCTGCAAATAAAATTGGTCTGCAGCGCAGTATTCTTAATAAAAACTATGAATTTATTAAACCGAATAAAAGTTTTAAAGGATGAATTATGAATTTTAACAAATTTACCTTTTTTTGAAGGTTAGGAGTAACTATAAACATATGCATACATATTTTTAATTCTCGGGACCCTCTCTAATAGAAACAATAAAGGGCTTATCCTCTATATTTCGGGATTAGAGAAAGCTCTTCTTGCTTTTCTAAATATTTTCTATAACTTTTTGAAAGACAACCGGCAAACAAATGGCTGTATACCACTCATAATTTACCATTCTGCGTTGCTCCAGTGCTATGGTTGCGACAATTCTTGTTTTTCCAAAAAATAATCTCGAAAATGGGCGTCAATTAGTTTAATTTTTTTTACGAGTTGAATATTTTAAGTTACTGTACGCAACACAAATAACGCTCATATGTCTAAACTTTCTGCGTATACCATCAAAATGTCAAACTGTACTATAAAGTTGTAGGTTGCCAGATTGCAACACTCGGGTTGCCAGATTCCGAAATATAAAAAGCACTACATATTATTAAATTTTATTACTGCTTTTTGCTGCATCGAGTGAGCAACAGTGCAGCTGCTCTAAAACAACAGACATTTGCTTTTTCATGAGTTTGTTTTGCATATTTTTTGGCGTAGAAGCCTGAATTCAGAAAAAGCAACTGCTTTTGATATCATAATAATAAATTTGTAATAACCACATATAATAATAATGCATAGAGAATAATGAATAATGAAATGCATTTATTGTTTTTGTGGTGACCGTTATTTATATTACTGCAATGCTTTTTGTCAAAACGTTTCACTAACTGAGAACACTTTAGAACAATCAAATTTATCTATTTAAGATTCAATGACATGATAATAGTTTTTTTTACTTTGATTATCCATCTATTTTCCGGCAATTAAACTTATTCAGAATTTGTGTTGCATACCTTACGGCGAATGAATGTCACTGTGGGATTTAATTAAAATTTTATCACTTCACATTCAAATAAAGGAATTTTTTTTCATGAAAACTGAGATAAATGATTACCGTTATTAATTTAGTTACCGTTATTACAATGCTGCAAGCACAAATGAATATTAAATATGTTATTCAGCTTATTGAAATAATTGAATAATTTGAAGTAGAAAAACCGTCAATTAAAATAACAAATATTTCTTTGATAATTTCACAAAATATTTGTAGCATAAAATTCTTTGATAAAAATTATTATTTTTTTTTTATAAGGTAATTTAAAAAATGGAAAAAAATTTTAAATAAATAAAAAAAATATTAAAAAAAAGTCGGCCGACTCCGGGATTAGCAGGGATAGTTGCCAAATTAATTGAAGTTTTTTTTGAGGAAAAAAAAATGGCGAATTTCCAAAAAAAAAAACGATTTTACTTAAAAAAACCGATTATTTTATATAATTGATCGTGTTAAATTTTTTCGAGTATTTTTTCGAAAAGTTCAATCAAAAACAAAAATCTAAAAAAAAATGGTCTCCAAAAGTCAATTTCTATAAAAGTTATGGCTATTTGAATATAAAAAAGCCATTTTTTTAGCAAAAAATAGCAAAATTCATAACTTTTTTGAAGTTGGACCAAAAATTTTGAAAAAATTCTCAAAAATGTTTTTCAAAGGGTAGAAAAGGATGGATAAGTTTCAGCAAAATCTAAAGGGGTCGGGTTCAAAAGTGGTCGATTTGGTATGGAATACCCCATATGTTTTTTATATGTCATTTACCCGGAGAATTTAGTTACATTTTCTGGGTGCTCTTTTGTCACAATGTATAGCTGTCATTATGACTGAAATCAATTTTTTGCCGGAATAAATTTTTTAGCTTCGGTGTAGCCGAAGTTCACATTTTTTTTAATACGACATAAGCAACAATATAATTATTTTCTCTGTATTCTCTCTTATACTTAAATACTCGGCATTTTTAAATTGTAAATATGTTTGCATGTAAATAAATTGAAAAACTTTTAAATCCATGTGCACACAAATAGTTTTAACGCCATAATTAGCGCCCACTTAAAATGGCACACAACCATACAAACAGCTGCCTGCTGCTACCAAATACATTCATATATACGTATGCGCATATCTGCTGATTGTATGTATGTATGTGTAGGTGCAAAGTTTACACTGTTACTAATGCCACAGCAGTGAGCATATGCGTCATGTCTGGGCGAGCACTTAGAAAAATCTCGATTAAAATTTTGTTTTGCTTTTTTCCTCTTAACGCGCTCATGTCGCACATGAAGAAACGAAATTAAAAGGTGGAGGGTGAAAAAGACTACAATTTATTTCATTAATTAAATAAATATCTTTATATATATGTATGTATGTATATATATAATGTGCATAATTACTGAGCTTTTAATACAAATAAAGCGAGTGCAATTATTTTTTGATTATTTACGTGCTGTTTACGGACGCACATACCAAAGTGGCTGTCGGCATAGCGTAATATTTTCATAAAGTTTTTAAAATATTTATTTTATTATAAATATTATTATTATATCTTGAAGAGGGTAGATTAAGTTTTCTACAAAGCTTGTAACACCCGGCAAGAAACATTGAAGGCCACTTTACAGGGTCAGCACTCGAAGTGTAACCAATTAAAAAAGCCATAAATTCGGTTTGGAAAATTATTTTAAAGTACAAAATGTGCCAAAATAATCATAAATTCAGGACCAATTCACTTTTGCCTTAAGTATGGCCTTGAGACGGTCAAAAAGCGCATCGCAAGCTGCTCGAATGTGACTTGCCGGTATTTTGGCCCACTCACGGCCAATGGCTTTCTTCAGCATCTCGAGCCTGGTGTATTTTTTACTTCGGACCTTGCTCTCGAAAATGGCCCAGAGAGAATAATCCATTAGATTCGCATCTGGTGAATTCAAGAGCCATTGTGTAGTCGTAATGAAGTTCGGAACGTTGTTTTTCAGCCATTCTTAATTCACTCGCGCTTTGTAAGACGGTGCTGAGTCTTGTTGAAACGTCCATGGTTTGTGACCGAAATGTTCGTTTGCCCACGGCTTCAAAGCAGCCTCCAGCACACTTTCCCGATAATATGTTGCGTTTACTTTGACGGCAGGCTCGATGAAAATAATTGGAGTGCGCCCATCTGCCGTGACAGCGGCCCAAACCATTATTTGTGGCGGGTGCTGCCTCCTGGTGGCCAACCGATGACTTAGATTCTCGTATGAACGGTCGGTCAAGTAAACCCTATCGTTTTGAGAGTTTACGAATTGCTCAATTGGAAAAATTTTTTCATCAGAAAACACAATGTTAGAAATTTGACCACTTTCGGCCAATCGAAGCAACTGCTTCGCTCTCTCAAGTCTTCGGTGTGAGATCATGGGCCTTTTAAAGCTTGTAAAGCGTAACCTTGAGCTCATTTTTCAATATGCGTCGGATGAGGCGGTGGGATATTTGTAGTTCTTTAGCCATTTGATTGGCACTTCGACGTGGATTTCGCTCAAGTCGCTTCTTCACTTTCCGAACTATCTCACGTGATGTTGCAGTCTTTGATGGCCACCTCCATGGCGTTTTGCGATGCTACCAGTATCATTGTAACGAGTGACGATAAACAAAAACTTTATTCACATTAAGGTGTTCGAGCTCACGAACGATTGCTGGCTGTGATTTTCCAGCTAAATATACAGCAATCAATTCCATCGCTGATCACTTTTTTTGCGTTCACGCTTTTGTAACTTGTGAACAATACTCTGAACTGTCATTCATCAAATTTATAAACAGCTGATTCCAGTGCGACAGCTGCGCGAACTGTATGAAGTTGGTTACACTTCGAGTGCCAGACCCTATATACATATATCCGAATATCACCGTGACAGGCTGAGTCAATCCCGCCATGTGCACCTGTATATGCTTACACTAATCACTCAAATTTTGAGTTATCGACAGATTGATCGTTGGTAGATCTTCATGTGAAGATCATCTCGAGTCTTGCTATTCATCTGGTTGAAATATCCATTTCCATAGACATAATTTCTGTTTTCTATGAGGATTTCTGGACTAGCATCGGTTCGGAATATTTAATTTTTCGTCAATATTTATTTTTTTATTCAAAGTAATCTCCACATATATGTATGTACACATAATGCTTAAAATTTTGTAACAGAATTTATGGCAAGTCTTATAGTTCCTATAAAAAATCTACCTATGCTGAGTATTATAGCTTCGCTTATCTATTTTTAACCATGAAACAAACAAACCTAGTAAAATGTCATAATTCTTTTCTAGTTCCGTTGTGCAAAAAAAAACTATATCCGCAAAATTTTTGCTTGTAAAACCAGGTCATTTGTTTGCATTTAGTCAAAATATCAAGTAAAATGGCAACTTTTAAGTTTCACCGAAAGTTTAACCACTTTGCGTTTGTCACGTGTATTCTAAGATATATCGCATACAAGCATATACTATACATACAAAATTGTACTTAACGTAAAAGCTAAACTGACACTTAAAAAACTTAAAAACCTCTGTGGCAGAATTTCCATTTTTTTTAAATTTCCAGTTTTCTTTGCGCGTTCTGTTCAAAAGTTTACTTTAAAATTTAAGACTTAAACACTTATGTGCGCATTTTTTTTTCCTAAAGGATATAGCAAGTATTTTACTAATGAGTTTATAATTTAGCGAAGAAAGTTTTCTCAGAAAAATATGAAAGCATAATTTTACTACTAGGGAGTTTATTGTTGTATTTTAAACGGAAACAACAACAACTATGCTTCTTTCATTACTTTATACTTTTTTAAGCCGTTTTTCTTCAATTCATACTTACTTTATTAAAAGGAGAACAGTGACAACTCTGTTTGATGAGTTTGTTTCATATATTTGAGCCTTCAAGATGAAACTATATTATTTACTAATAAAGAACTACAAGAAACCATTACTATATATATATAAAACTAGATCTAGTTAGGAAATCTGAGCAAGTAGAAGAAGTGTCATGACAACTAAACTGGTTTTTTCAATACAATGTGCACAATGTCTCAAGTTCTTATCAGCTGATTTACTTGAAACATGGCTTGAATATTCATAAAATATCTCCATATCCCTATTAAAAAAAAAAATAACAAATTTAAGAAAAAAATCAAGCTTCATTTTTGTGTAGCCGCAATTTTATAAAATAAAACTTTTTTTCAGTTTTGCCTCAGACATTTCTATCAAACAAGAATTAGGGCTTTAGTTTTCAGATAACCATGGAAATCATAGCCGTCTTTTTGCTCTATTTCAAGAACGAGTAACATAGTGATATTCATACGAATCAAGAATCCATAAGGGTTTTATTTCCAGATGAACACAAGGGTAGAAATCATGGCGGCGAGTATGTATTCTTTTCCCATCTCTACTCAATGCAAATTTATTTTAAATATATTTTATATATTCTTGAAATATAAATAAACAAATAGATATTGAAAATAGCAATTGTTTTTTGTTTTATCAATTAACAAAAAAACGCTCTAAATTCGGGTCTATAAACTGGAATACCCGCTTAAATCTGTCTGCAATAATGACATAATTATGACAAAACTCTGACAATAAGTGAAATCATTCAATTTACACAAGCTATATTACAACTATTCTGTGAATTCCGTAGAGTCAGTTCGTTGATATTTCATACATGAAGATTAACAAAGATAATCCTAAAATAAAACGTGAAATAAAAACCATATTTTTACCACAACTTTTTATATTACCATTTTTTTAGTAACAAACCACCACGGAAAAAAACAGTTTATATATGCAAACAAAAGTACAAAAAGTCCTTGCAACCAAAAAAACAATATTATTATGCATTCGTTGCATGTAGAAAAACTGCGCCAAATTAAAGCTTATAAATCGTACACTCCATGCTTGACATCAGTTAATCGCATGCGTGTTTTAACGACAAAGAAAAAATGTAATTGCCAATAAACGCTTAAGCTCACATAATCTGTAAATGATGTGGTTTTTCACTAGAATCAAGTCGGTAATTAAGTTAACATTTGTTTTATGAAATCTCTGTAAATGTTTATGCTCAGAGACACACATGCATACTTACATACTCGTACTTCAACTATTACACTTGATTTAAAATGAGCCAGCAAAAACATTGCTTTTATTTCGAGTTATTCTACTGTATTTTAAATAGCAAAATTAAATTATTTTCTCGGAAATATTTTAGTTTGTAAACCACTTTTTGCGGTTTTAGTTATATGCATGTATGACTTCAGATATTGAATTGTGGTCAAGTGCTGCAAGAAAATATTTTTTCCAAGGAAGTTGTATGGCAATCTTGTCATTTATGCTATGAATAAAGCAATTTTTCAATTATATATTTTTTTTTAATTTAAAATGTTTTTATTAATATATTTCATAGCGAAAAATTTGGTCCTCGGGTAGTTTCGGGATTTTCGAATTTCGGGTTTATTATTTTAGTCCCGAAAATTCGGGATTTATCAGGGGTAAAATGTTTTAGAGCCATACATATTTTAGCTCAAAAAAAGTATTCAAATAGTTAAACGCGGCAAAAATTTCACTATAAAATACAACACATAGCATAACACATCATTGCCTAGACAAATTCGGTGCACCGAAAAATTTCGGGATTTCTGCATTAAATATTCAAAATTTTAAGAAAAATTATGTAAAAATCAGTTAAGTATAAAAATATATGTATAGTATAATAATAAATAACTTCATATTTTGTTCATAGAAAAAATTTCTTCTCATACCAATTTCGCCATAATTAGTGTCATAATTTCGGGATTTACCTTCTCAGTATTTTGGAAGCTTATTATTTTATAGAACGAATATTCCTTTATAAAACATTATAAATAATTCCAACATTTCGGGATTACTACTTTGAGTCCCGAAAATAAATAAATCAAGTTTTTTAGAAGAATATCCCATTTTAAGTTATAATACCAAACTCTACATTCTTCGTAAATGAAAATTGTATTGATCCCAATAATTTCGTCATTTCGGGATTACTATTTTCAATCCCGAAATTTCGGGATACGATTCAATATTTATTATATTTATACCAAAACCGGTAATAGACAAAGTTAAATAGAAAATTAAAAGAGTTATATACTATATTGAAAAATAATTTCACATTTTTGTAATGAAAAAATTGGCAACCTGAGTGATTTCAGGCTTTCGTAATTACCACTTTAACCACTAATTATCGAGATCTGTCGGGAATTCAATATTTCGGGAGCGAATAAATTAAAAAAAAAGTTATTCTGGATTTCGGGATTACTACTTTCAATCCCGAAATTTCGGGATATGTCAAAGATGTTTTTTTTTATCGGTAATAGAATCAATTGATTAGAAAAATAAAATAATAATATAAAAAATAATTTTACAGTTTTTTATAACGAAAAAATTGGTCCCCTAATGATGTCGTGTTTTCGGGATTACCATGTTAACCACTGATATATCGAGTTCTCTCGGGAATTTAATATTTTGGGTGCACATAATACTACAAACAATTCAGGATTTCGGGATTTCAACTTTGAGTCCCGAAATTTCAATATTCGTGGTATTCCAATGTTTTGAAAGCACATACAAATGTATACTATAAAATATATTGAATATGGAAAATTATGCCTAAATACAACACTACTAAAAATTCACTTTTTTTACGTCGAAAAATTGCTACCCCGAGTTATTTCAGTTTATCGGGTCTACGACTGTGACTATGGAAATTTCGATCAAGATCAGGAGAATTCACTAATTTGGAAGCACATCGGTATTACTAAACTGAGTCCCGAAATTTCGGGATTAGTTTGGTTTCAATGTCTTTAAAACACATACAAAATGTATTAAGGTATAATTTTAAGGTATAAAAAGAGTTGAACGTGGAAGAATAACCCAATATAAAACATTCAAAACAAACTTCAAATTTAATATGTCGCGATTTCTGTACCACTAGTTTGTGCCGCGTAAATTCGGTTTCAATTGCGGATTCAATATTTTGGTAGCACATGCATATTTTAAAGCTCTTTAAAACTGTTTTACCACATTTAAATGACTTTTTAATATTTATGCTCTAATATTATTGCTCTTCTATAGTAGTGGTAAACATATACATATTTATTTTTATTTCAGGACCGTGTCGAAACTGAACATTCTACTTTCTTAAATACCCAGCAGAGCTTCATAGCGGTAAGTTTTTTTTACAATTTTTGTTTAAGAACAGTTGAACACAAATGTTTAGAAGTTTAAAATGGACGTAATATGAATCCTACATTCCCGTTGAACTTATACTATTGTGCTATTTCATGAACCAAATACAAGTACAGAGCGTAGATAAAATGTTTTTAAGTTGCAGTAACCTCAAAGATTTTGGCTTGGTAACTCTTCGAGGTATTGCACCAAAGCTGAGATTCTGTTATGTAGATCTAAATGTTTGATGACATTTCCTAGTTACTAGTTTTGAGTCATATAAATTCCTTATTTCCGTAAAAGTGTCGCCTTATAAATTTTTATCTCCCAGAAAAAGATTAATAGTTTTGAGAGGAAATACCCAGCTGGGGATTAGACCAATTCAATTACAGTCCCATTATATTATATATGTATAGTTTACAATAGGGAGTAGAACAATTTTCCGCCACAAGTCAGATATTGGTACTATGCCTACTTTGAGTAAGCCCGTGAATCGATTCTAAACTTTATCAACGCTTATGTACTATACATATGTATATTATAAGAGGTCCGCAGATTCTAATTTCTAGTAATTAAATCTATTTGATTTGCAAAGCTTACAAACAGCCTTAGAGGTACCTAACAATCTTATTAATTCTAAGCAAAAGAATGATCCCGGATCAGTTGATATCTTTAGAGTGCTGTCAAATTTATACAAGCGCTTTTCGAAAGTTAGATTAGGTTGCTCTATTGTTGCCCTGGTGCCCCATTTTCTGCAGTCATCGAAACAGTGACCAGTTAGTATTCCTATCATGTTTTTACAGTGTCTACTATCGACTGCCAAAAGGAATTTCATGTACTTCTGATTTACCGTTTTGTACATGACTTTTGCAGTTTTTCACCCAAGTAGCTCGTTCCAACGGGTTTTGATTTTCTTCATCATGCTCCTTCCGAGATCGTCGTACTTACAATGCATGGGTTTTCTCATGTTGATCACGTTTTCGGATGTTAGCCGTACACCACTCGTCCACTATTTCGTTGCCCTAGATTTGTGGCCTGGCACCCAGTAGAAGTAAAGTTACTTCTGGGAACACTTTCCACTGCTGTGCTGCTTCTCAAGAAACTTGTTTCCGATATGCGATACTAGGTTATTGCCCTGATTTCTGCTTGGCTGTCTACGTAGATATTAACTCTGGAATTGCCTGCAGGTGCACTAGAGGCCAGCACTGCGGTTTTCGGAAAGGCAAAGACCTTAGCTTGAAGTATAGTGTAGTGGTCCGGCAACTTAAAAGGTTGACTTATGTCTAACTCTGAACAGTATATTTCCGCACCAACTCCATCTATAGGTAGCAGGTTTAGTACCAGTTCAAGAACCGCCGTTGGAATTGTTCTTAAAAAAACCTTTCCCATTGGCTTTCGGTAGGTGGATTTCCTTCGCCTGTCACCCATATTACTGCACCGTTGGGCAAAATTTCAAAGGTTAGGGTTAACTGAAAAGCATATGTATTTAATTCTAGTAGCGCCATCTATGTGCCATGCTGGGAACTTTTCCTTGTTACTTTATAGGGTCTCCGTCATTTCCTTCTAGGTGTTACAAACTTCGTCACAAACTTAATACGTACATATATGTATAATGGTCAAAGTATAAAAATAGCAAATGGTCAGACCAAAGATGTTTCAGCTTATTTCGCTTGTATGAATGCAAATAGAATTAATAATTTCGCCACGTTCAGCGAATTTGGAACAGATACAAAAATATTATCGAATCTCCTGCCTGAATTTATCTTCTCCTTCAGCATAAACAAATATTCACACTGCATTTCTCCGCTGTCTTCCTCTTCGCATTGTATTTAATTAATACTTTAACGCTACATGACATTGCATCACTCAATCGTTGAAAACTATAATTCACTTTAACAATGCGTTCGGTGGACTGCTGTAAAGCTTGTACGAAGCAGACAGCAATGACGAGCGCAAATGGAGCGCAAATGGTTCCATTGCTTCATCATTATGCTTACAGCAGACTCGGAAAAGCGGCATAAGCTGGGCAAGAGTCATTTAAACTGTAAATGTAGCCGGCGCTTGCCGGTATCAATTCCACCAACTAACAACTCACTTTCCGCGAAACGCATTGATTTCTTCATGCTGCAGCTGCCACATTGTTGTATGTACATAAGCACTCAGTCGCTGCACTCTTGCCCAGAGCTCTTGCGTTGAGCATGGCTATCAGGCAGTTGAGGAGCTCAACGTCAGCCATTTATCACGCATGAATTGCAACAAATCGTGGGGAGAATCTGGTGGCGCTTGAGGTGTTGTCACCGCCAGAGTCAAGCCGAGAAGTATGCCAAATAAACACGCAGAGCCGTCATTTCATTTAAGTTCGCAAATTAATGTTGACTTGTGGGAAGGATATTCAGCGCGCAGCTACCGTTATACGCCATTTTCCTGCGGGTAATGGCTAAGGGCGATCGCGGGGAGTTCTGTATAATGAAAATTACAAAGATTTAATATAATTTTCCTTGCAAGTAAGTCATCAGTTTCGTAAGTTTAAATCGATTATGGTTACGTGAACGTGACGTTGCTGCATTTTAAGTGGTTTGTAGACGTAATGCACAACTTTCTTGTACAGAAATACTGTATACTCTTCTGAAGAAAGACTGGTTGGCAAATTGAAATTACTAACTGAAAGTTGACTGGCTCGAAAAGTTACAACTGTATACCAATTATGAAGCCATTTAGAGTTCAAGCTGGACTCTAGAAGATTTCTAGTCTCAGACTGTCTTATTTAAATTAAACTTCATGAAACGATCTAGAATTTGCTTTGTCCGAAATTTAAGATTGGATCGTTTTTTGTCTATTTCTAACTAGTGTTGGAATTGGTACAACTTTGTACCAATTATGAAGCCATTTAGAGTTCAGACTGGCCCCTAAAAGACCTCTAGTCTCAGACTGTCTTATTTAAATTAAACTTCATGAAACGATCTAGAGTGTTTGCTTGAGACTTAGTTTTCCTTTAGTCAAACCAAAATGAGTGCGTTTTGTCCGAAATTCAAGATTGGATCGTTTTTTGTCTATTTCGAACTAGTGTCGGAGTGAAAACTTTTTGACAGAAATCTCACAATTAAAAACTATTGAAAATTGGCCTTGTTCATGACACAAATTGATTATATAGAAATGCACTTGTGCTTTATATTAGCTATTCAGAATGAGTCTGTTATTGTCTTTATTTTGAATAAAGTGATGAATTTAGTTTTTAGTTTTTTGTCTCCGACAGTTTCCGAAAGGACTCACTTTGATTTTTGTATTATGGCAAATACCTTCTGCTGTGTAATATAGCTAAGAAAAAACATTTCTTGAGAAAGCCATTTCAAAATTAGTTTGTTCCAAATGTTCTCTTTTTACTGAGTACCATTCGACAACAATCATCCGATGGCAATCTGACATCCATTGGCAGACAATTGAAAATAGTAATCTAAAACCCATCTCACAGAAGCCATATTGCTCCACCTACATAACTCAATCATATCATATTAGTGATCTGACAGCTGTCTGACAGCTATCTGACAACTATTTGATAAGCAATTGTTAGAAGTCATCTGACAGCATCCATATCTCAGCTACCTGATAGTAAATTTGTGACGGAAGTCATCTCAGAACCAAATTATGCTTACATTAGTCATGTGACAGTTTTTTGACAGCAATTTGACAGTAAGTTGACAGCAATTTGACAACAAGTTGACAGCATTCATTTAGCAGTAATATCTGACAGCGCAGCAGCAAAACAGCTGTTAGAGAGCATTTGACTTGTATTGAAAAAATATTGTAAGAAATCTCCGCAGGTGATGATAAATTTCCAATTATATTTCTCATATGAACAGCTTCTTGAAATTTTGGGAATTGTTGATGATTCAAAATTTTTACTCCGAAAATCTAAGTTTTAGTCTGAGTTTTACATGTTGATATTCTTCTTTAAGCTTTTAAATTTTTGGCGACTGTACTCGTACTCATGCATAATGCATGCTCCAAAGAAGAATATTGCAGATAGAAACCCCTGATACGAGGGCTGCTATATATATTTCTGGCCTAATAATGAAAATAGGCCTATTTATCAACGAAAATGTTTTTTTTTTTTTTTTCGTTGGAGTTGGCTCGTCTTGGAAGACCCACACGGTCGATATTGCTGTTTTGTTTCGGGCTCATACGCATAGATCCATGATTCGTCACCTGTGATGATCTTATAAACTTCTTTTGAAGCACCGCGATCGTATTTTTCAGCATTTCTTTACACCAATCCACACGAGCCTTTTCTTGAGCTATTGTCAAATTGTGCGTTTTTAATTCCCTGTAAATAAAACAATTCACGATTAAATGACAAAACGTTCTGATGTTATGCCAAAAAATGTCAAACTTTCCAATGGAAATGTCAGATTGCACCTGGCAACACTTAGTGTTGCCTAGGCCAGAAATATACATAGCAGCCTATGTATCATTCTGAAATTTCACACACAATCTTTTCTCCACAAAACGCTACACATTTGCCGGAACAGACGATATCGGTGCACTTTAGCTTATAGCTATCATTCAGACAACACTTTCAAAATCAGGTTCTCCTATGGAAACTTTCTTATTTGTGAAGAATATTATAGCTTCGGCGCAACTTTAGCTAACATTGTACCTTGTCTAATTTTTAGCCACGACGCAAATAGCTACAACGTAAATTCACCGTTATTAATATGCAAATTGTATTATGTACTCTCAAATTGGCGTTAAACAGTAAGCAAAACACTACTTAAAAAAATGTAATTAAAACTTGTGGAAATGGCTCGAATACATATGTTAATATCCGTTTTCGTGGCTTCTGAAGTGCCGTGCGCGTGGAAAATATAGATTTCGCCATACAAACTCATGCATAATGCATGCTCCAAAGAAGAATATTGCAGCTAGAAACCCCTGATAGTTGTTGGACTTTTTCATGGAAATTTCACCCAAAATAAGTTCGCATTAATGTAATCAAGCTCTCAGCATGTTTGGTAAATATTTTACTTCTGTGCTGCATTGCATAAATTACTAGCTGCGCTGTTTTCGTTCGCAAGTTCTGACGTCGAGCTGTTGCTGCTCGCGTAACTTTGAATTTCCGCTTATTGCGCTGGCATTTACTGTTATTGCACTTGATGCGATGCATTTCTTAACGACTTTCGTATGTTTAGGGTTTATTGAACTTTTCTCGTAGCCAAACAATAACAGTTATGTCGAGACAAATGCAGTTTCTAAGCTGACGATTATTTTTTTGTTGTTTTTGTTGTTGCGCGTGAACTTTTAATGTCTCTTTCTTTGTGCGTTTTGTATATTTTGTAGTTTACGAGTTGTTTCCTAAGTTCTTAAATCTTTATGTTACTGATTGTTATTTTTACTTTTCTATGCCTTGAGTGTGGAGTAGTACATTCCTGGAACTCTTGTTGTTTTTAGAAAATAAGTTTGACGCTTTTCTTCTTCTTCTTTATTGGCGTAGACACCGCTTTTTGGAGGCAATTGGAAATTCCAAGTCTAGACAGGTCCTTCTCCACCTGGTCTTGACAACGATTTGAAGGTCTTTCTCTTCCTCTGCTTCTCCCGGCGTATATAGTGTCGAATACTCTCAAAGCTGAAGTGTTTTCAACCATTCGACGACATGACATGGACAGCGTAGCCGCAGACTCTTAATTCGCTGAACTATGTCAATATCGTCTTATATCTCGTAGAGCGCTTCCTTCCATCGCATGCGATATTCGCCGTTGCCAATGCAGCAAAAGACCATAAATCTTCCACAGAACCTTTCTCTTGAAAACTCGTAACGCAGACTCGTCAGATTTTATCATCGCTCATGCCTTTGCATAATATAGCAGGACGGGAGTCGTGAGTGACTAATAGCGTTTAGTCTTTGTTCGTCGAGAGAGGACTTTACTTCTCAATTGTCTACTCAGCCCGAAGAGGATTAATATGAAACCCATAAAGATGTACAAAACAACGTAGTCGCTCCTCAGACTCAGCTAATAAAGCCTATCCGTCGCCATATTTTTTGCGGTTTGCGAAAGTACTTAAGTTCGGTTACTCTCAAAATTGTGACTAATTACTCATTATTTAAATTCTCCGCTCATTATAAAGGACAAAGTCCATTAGTAAAAATATTGCCTTGTTAAATTAGATAATTTCCAACCAACCAGTATCAACGAATTATAAATAATATTCGTGACATTGCTGCTTACCCTTTCTCGAAATATCCTTCACTTTGCATAAAAGATGCAAGCGAGAGATTTATTTATGCAGCACTTTGCCATTCGTCTGCAGCGAATACAGTAGCTTTAAGGAAGAGGAAAGACGACAAGCGATGACCTTCATTTGCCACTCACTGACGGCATATAAATCTCAGCTGAATGCTAAGTACACAATCACACACACACACATAAACGAATGTGTGTCAAATAGAGTGTAGGGTGAGTGAATAAAGAGAGTGTTAAAAAAGTGCATACTCGTATAAGTAGTGAGCAAAGTGAATGAAAGCGAAATTTGCTAATTAAATAGCTGGAAGTTAAGCGCTAAATACGAATTGGCGTTTAGCCGATTTTCAAGCAAATATTTGTTCTATGGCAGTAAATAGCTTTAAGCTGCGTGCCCAAAGCCTGCAAACAAGATCGCCTGCAAGAGTTGGGTAACCAGCGCAAACACTAACACTTAAACACACACACACCAAGCGTTATATATTCGATTGCATCAATGTGGCAGCGCTAAGCCATAAATCATTGACGGTACATTGCCTTCGAAATGCGAAAACCCAAAAATGCGCGACGCCCCACTGAAAGCGCTACCCGAAACAAAAAACATTATGAGCAAAATAAAAAAGCGAAATCTGTGGAAATTGTGCGATATTAAAGAGGAAAAACCAAATCAGAAATTTATGTTAGAAAACTGTGAGCAGCAAACGCAAAGCACATCGAAAATAATGAGGCATGCAGTTAGAGAAAATAACGAAAAAAGTAGCTTCGTGTTTGAGGCGAAAGTTATGTATTTACCCTGAGCGAATGAAGGCAAACTTATTGTAGGGATAATTAAATTATGTTTCTGTGACTACTTTTTAAAAATTAATAAAATTTTCTTAGTTGATTAAGTATTGAAATTGTTGCAATAGATTTTGGAGCCATTTACTGCAGTTTTTAGGACCTCGTAATTTCCTCAGAGCATTTTTTATGTTAGAAAAATCTATGGCAACTTACTTAGAATAGTTAGACACGAAATTTTCTTTATAAAATCAGTTGTTGTTGAATTATTGGGTATAGTTAGCAGAATTGAGGACATTAAACTCAATTATATTCTCAACTAATTTAGACAGACTGTATCGAATCAACATCTATTTATATCTGTACCGCTAAAGCGCTTCTTCTAGCACTTGGAAGCTTAGGTAGAAGCATATGCTATTATTTTTCTTCAAGGGAGATAAAAAAGGAGCTTAAAATTTAACTTTACATGTGTGGACGACTGTTTAAATTTCTTTTTTAATACATACAGTAGTCCACGGCTAATGAAATATGGGAAATTTCACAATCGCTTACTCAATTATCGCAAATAAATTTGTTACATTAAAAATTTGATTGTGGTTTCTGTACGTTTATTGGCATTGCATATAACACTTCAATTGAAAAATCTACGGCCTATCATAATATAACACATTTTTTTACAAAATTTGTGTTTTATTCAACATAGTTCCCTTTATCCTTCAATTTCCCCTGATGCTTCAACTTTTCGCTACTGTTTTTATCGGTACGGACAAATCGTGCTTCAAAATAGACCTCAGTTTCGCCGATCACTTGTTCATTCGACAAAAATTTTTTTCCAGTGAGCATTCCTTTGAGATGTGAGAACATTCAATAGCCGCTAGGGGCCATATCTGGGGAATATGGTGGATGTCGAAGCAATTCAAAGATCAATTTATGAAGTTTTGCCATCTTTTTCACTAACTCGTGACACGGTGCATTGTCTCGATGAAACAGCACTTTTTTCGATTTCATCTTTCAGTCGACCCAATACACATTGCTTCGAATCAACTCGTTGTTGGTTTTGGTCAAAAGCGAGCTCGCCCGACACCCACTTTGCACAGAGCTTTCTCAAATCCAAATATTCGTAAATGATACCATCTACATGTTTAGTTGATATCTTTAGAGTGCTTGCTATCTCGAATAACTTCACTTTACGGTCATGCAAAATTATTTTTTGGAGTTTTTTGATATTTTCGTCGGTGACAACCTCTTTTGAGCGTCCACTGCATTCACCGTCTTCGATGCTATTTTAATCACGTATGAACTTCGCATACTAACCTTTGAAGGTTCATTTTCTTAAGGCAGTGTCTGAAACTCGTCACCGCGACATGTTTTTGCTCCAAAAATTTTATATTTTACCTCCAAAAAATAACATTTTGTCATTTTAAAGATGCTTGAAACAAAAAAACCTAACATAGGAGGATCTTATTATTACCAGCTTACAATTGAAAACTTAGTCCTGTCGTAAGTTCTTTTACACGAAGCAACTATTTTTTGTTGTCAAATCAAAGATGTTTTGAGACTCTCCAAACTTCTGTGTGGTATTCACAGACCACGTTCTTCAACGCTGACCACAAATTGTAGCCGAATGGGTTCAAATATGTACTTCCAGTCGCCCAATTATATGTAAATATGTATGCAGAAATATTGTTTTTAAAGCCACAACTGAATTGCTTTTGCCTGGTGCAAGCTCTTTCTTCGTGATTCGTTTAAGATCCAATACTCTTCTTCCATACGCCTTCTTAAATATCTTGCTGCCATACTTTTGTCCCATTTTTTAAATCTTTTTCAACCAATAGTGAACGTTTTCTCACCTCCTGAAAGGAAGCTTTGATGGCAGTTGATCGCGTGCTGTTGAAAAGGCCGCTTGCAGCTGCTGGATTTTAAGTGAATTTTAGTAGAGTTGAGTTTCAAAATGTAATAAAATTAAGTTGAAGTAAGAAAAATTTAATTGATTAGATTTAAATGTAATTAGAAGATTCTTCTATATATCTTTCTAGAGTCCTATAACTATATAGGGTTCTACATACGAGTATAACTGCCCTTATAAACATTAGCGAAATGTTATGGATCTTAGTTCGATTTAATGTAATCTTATTCCGTAAAAATCTGTTCAATTAAGCATTATTCGAAATAGCGCTAGATTGTTCGTAAATATTTAATTAATTGCAGTTCAATTAAACGAAATTCCATAGAATAGGGTCTAAAGGCAAAATTTAAATTTAGTAAGTTGAATTAAGTGAAACTATTATAAAGTTTAATGAAGTAAATTTGTGATGTTTCTAATTAAATTAATAATTGAAGTCATTTTAATTTAGAAAAAGTATATCGAACTAGAAACGCTAATAGTGGTTCAATTAAATGAAGTTTAATTAAATAGAGAAATTTTGACTTTAGCAATGTGGGATTAATTAAGTTAATTAAGCTCAATTAAGTAAATTGAGTTAATTGAGTTAATTAAGTTCGATTAACCAAAATTTCAATTTAGAAATATAGTATTAATTGAAAGTAAATTGAGTCAATTTATGTTCAATTTAACGAAATTTAATTAAGTGGCTGTTACGTAAGTTAATAATTGAGCAAAGTTCAATTGCATTAATGTAAGTTCAATTAGGCTATTAACTATTTGAGTTGAGTTCAATTAAGAAATAATTCATGGAATTATTATTGATTCAATGCTTCTAAACAAATCTAGTTTAATTAAGTTAAATTTAAACAATTCGATTAACCAAAAATATATCAAATTATTAGCAATGTAGTATTATTTAAACATCTCCAAATGAAATTAAATTGAGCTGAGTTCAATTAAGCGAAAGTTAGTTAACTGTTTTTAACTAAGTTAAGAACTGAGTCATATTCAATTGAATTTATTTAAGCTAAATTAAGCTATTCGTCGTTAGGGTTGAGTTTAATTAAGAAAAATTTCATGGGAATTACTTAACCCTTTCAGCCCCAAAGGACTTTTTAAACGATGTCAAACATATATAGAAGTTGCTTATAAGCAACTTCGGGCTGAAAGGGTTAATTTAAATTTAAGTTAATTAAATTTAATTAATAAATTAAATGACACTCATTCCAATTAACCAAATTGAACGACACATGAATGAAATACGATTGCCGTAAATTTAATTAAGTAAAATTCAATGCATCAGACCCCACTGTAGTAAACAAACAAGAAACGACTTATTGATTACTAAGCTGAACTTATAAATGACTTATCGTACGTTTTTTCTGTAATCAATGCGCATAATGCAACAAGAATGATGAAACAGATTTATGCTAATAATTCACGTATGCAGCGCATCATGTTCTGCAGCACGATGAATTTGTCAGAAACACAATCAGCGCACAGCAGCCTTAACGACTGGCGATGTCTAGCGGTTATGGGGGATAGGAGCGCAGTTCGTGTGCCGGCAAGACATTGAATTTTGATCAAAGTCACAGCAAGTTGCATGACTTGTACAAAGCGGCAGGCACACGGAGCTAAATGGCGCAGACGGCAATTCGCCAACTCGTTGAGGAGACTTGAGCGCGTGTGTATAAGCCATGTGGATTAGGAGGCCTATTGTTGGCTGGATTACAAGGTGAGTGGGGATCAGGGTGCGCACTCAACTCATTGCCTATGCATGAAAGTTAAATTTTATTATTTGTTTATCAAACATCATATTAAAGCTAAATGGCGGCATTGAGTTTTTGGCCGACACGAGAACTTTAATTGTTTATGCTCGCCAAACTAGAGCGAGATCAAAGTGTGTTGCAAATGAACGTTGTGAATAGTTGAACTTATAATATGGCGACAATGCGAATGACAAGAACTTTGCTTATGAATATTGGAATAAAAGGATTGGCGGCATGCAATTACTGGCGAAGAAAATGCTATAAGGAAGACACATGGGGTCGAGAGGCATACACCGCGAACGCAGCTATTTTTTTTTTGTTGTGAGGAGCGGTTTAAAGCAGTCAAGGTATGAAGGGGTGTGTTCATAATCGATATTTTTATTATATTTTATGGAGAAGTTTCTTTAGATAGAAAGAGTATATGTACTTTAGAGAATTACACAATTTTTGTTAATAAAATACTTGATAGAAAACACAAAATAAGAAATGTAGGGTATGAATATTAGAAAACATGCTGCAAAAGAGACTCATTTCACATTTGCAGATATTTGGGTGTCTAGAAGTTTAGATTTGAAACCATTGGACTACAGTTTATGGTCAGAGTTAAAGAACATGGTCTGTAGAGACGTTTCGAGAGGCTTAGTATTTTGGTTCGACAATAAAAATATAGTTGGTTCTTGTAACAGAACTTATGGCAGGACTAAGTTGTCAATTGTAAGCTGGTATAATAAGATCCTTCACATGTTAAGATTGCTTGTGTTAAGCAATATTTTCCAGGTTAAACTTGAAATCGTGCTTAGGGAAATACGTTTTTGGCACACTAACTCTAAAGTGAGAATAGTGGGATTCAACTGCCGGCCTCCCCCAAAAAAATTGTTTTTTGAGAAAAAATACAATACAAACAGAATGGCTTAAATAATCGAAATTATTATAAAAAATTTTATACATCTCGATCATCATTTTACAAATATATGTAGAAGATCGTGTGAAAATTTCAAGCCGATCAATCCAGCCGTTTCGGAGGAAAGTTTCTCACAGTTAGCTTTCGAGAAAAATTAGTTAAAATATTCTTACAAATATGCATATCTTCAAATTTTTAGAGAATATTCCCCAATGATGAAGTGTGGGTTCAAACACTTGGCACGTGACCATACCATCTTAGCAATCTGAAACCAAAAAAAGTTTAATCTACGACAATGTCGCTATGTCCGGTTCTACAAAAAAAAGTAGAAAAATGAATCAAAGGATAATCTATGCTTGTCGAATTTTTTTTTTCGAAACCTCAATACGTAGTCAACTAAATTTTTTTCCATTAAGACCATGCTGTTTAAGCTGCTAGATCCTTATGTACTATCTACTGCTGTTAAGTCTCATAATAAAGAGTTAAAAAGACTTTAAAATGTGACTGAAGCCATCAATTAAATTCTTTGTTATATTAAATTGGTCAAAAGACAGTCCTTTTGTTTTAATTGCAGAAAAATAATATTTGAAATTTCTTTTTCACCCACACGCATTCATCTCATGGCTTTTATGCCAGAAATCTGTCATTTTTATCTCTTTGTGGTGGCATGAATTTCATGTATCCCCAAAGGAATACAACGGGTACCACGTTGTGTTATATAAAAGTATGAGCTCTATGACATACCATCCAAATGTGATTACAGTTTCCATGCAACATCAAAAGGTGGTTTTGTTTTTTTTTGCAAATGGTAGTCATCTGCAGTCAATCAAATATTTATGCCCATTCAAAAAAGCAATAAAAAGTTGCAAAAGGCAGCTGAAATTTCATTTAAAATATTTATATTTAACTTTGTTAAATTTATATGGCTCCGCATAGGCCCTCCTAGAATGGACCTCAACTCGATACAAGCGGCAGTGGTCGGCATGATAAACTTACTACGCTTGAGACAAACCAACAAGGCGCATGTGAATATTTATGACCGTTATGTATACATGGTTGTGTGCGCGTATGTGTGTGTGTGTTCTCGAAGTAATCATGAAAACCAAGTAATCCATTTTTATGTCGAGTGAAAAAGACATTCCACAATGAAAATGAAATGAACACGCATTTATTTTCAACCACATACACACACACACACACACATACACGAAGTTATGCAAATTGGAAAACAGATATTATATTCTAGCATTTAGCTGTGCCAAAGCTTCGAAATAAATGAAGAAATAAAGTAAAATTGTTAGCAGAACAAACCAAAATTGAAAAGCCAATTGCGGTGTCACATCTAAACTAAATTGAAAATTTCACCTTGCGGTACTTTTGTAACTAAGCAAAGCGTACAAGCATACAAAGGGTGTTTTTTTAGAGGATAAGCTTTTATTTCAATTGAAATGAATGGAATTTCTTTGTTCGCACTGAATGGAAGGCAGTTTGCTTAGATTAGGTTATGAGGTCGATCCCAGTAGCGATCTCACTCAGACAGCTTAGAACGACCATAAGTCCGTCCGTCAAGATTTGTTGCCTTAATGTATATTGCACAATGCCAAGTAAGAATCTCTTCAATTTCGGCAAGATATATTTAGCTAAGCGCAAGTACTTTAGTAAATCCCCTTTGCTCTTCTCTAGACCAAAAGGATCTTGAAGTCGCGGAGGAACTGCGCACGTGTGGTTTATAAGACCAGTGCTAGAATGAAAAAGGGAATCCAACTGCCACTCATTCTGATTTGAGCAGGACAGGGATACCTCTTCTGGCAATATCATCGGCTTTTAAGTTGCCAACAATTCTGCTAAGACCAGACTCCAAACGAATCGGACTATGAAGTACCTCAAAGATATCTTTGTGAGGACAGACGCTCCTTGACTGGCTTTGAGCCTGAAGTTAGCGAGCTCGGAGCTAGTATTGCCAAAATGTCTGAGTTTTGTCTGAGTTAATTCTCACCTCCTTGAAAGACAACCCCTCGTAGCAGCATGTACGTTTACCACCACCTTAATAGCGGTTTAAATCTAGGATTGGAGTAGAGCTCCTTCCAGAAAACTCCCCCTCCTCGCTTCGACCCTTCCATGGAAAAGCACACCACATAGTCAAATATCCTCGTGGGTATGTGAGTAGAGAACAAGTCGCCATGGTTATTTGTGTTGATCAAATTCCAACCGAAGCTGCTTGCGGTGACGTATCTAAAATCAGTCGGAGGAAAAAACTAGTTTCATTAACAGATAATAATGTAGATAGTCTAGGGCCTTACAAGAGCCAGAAATGGGTCTCATCGATGAACAAAATTTGACTCATAAACGTCAGATCTTCTTGCAACTTTTCAAGAGTTCATAGAGCGCAGTGATGTCGCTTAGGAAGTTCGAGTGGCCAAATCGTCCCATACGTCAGTCCTAGTTGTTGCGAGCGGCGCCGAATCGACTCTGCACGGTCTTCGTGTACACTCTCGGCTACGGCTGCTATATTTTCTTCACTGCGTGCTTGACGTGCTCTATTCGGCAGAATATTATCCCATAATGAATCCTAGGTCTCAAGATGGGTAATGGTGTTGCGAATAGTACGCTCAGTAGGCCAATTATGTTAACCATAGGTTTAGCGTAGCAAGCGAAATACAGTCTTTATAGGACGTGAATTTTCGTGACAAAGTTAAATAATTTGTAACCGTTGTTCAGGCGTAAATCTTTCCATGTTGAAATGCTAACAAATACTGAATAACAACATGAACATAACAACTTGATACGATTCACCCGTGATCTGTCAAAAAAAGGCTATTGAAAAAACAACCTTTACCTGAATCACCCGTTACTTCTTACGCTTTTATTTTCAATAACTGTTAATTTTAATAAAAACTAATTGGACTTCTCGAGCACTTTTCTTGGATAACAGTGCTTTAGATTAAGTGAGTGTAGAAAAGTAACACAAAATACGAACGAAAAAATGCATACATAAAAAATATGCCGTTATATGCAAATACAAAACCAACGAAAACAATTTTTGCACATTCAGCTATTTTACCGGGGTATGTACATACATACATAATTGAACTAAAATTTAATTAAGTTTTTCATCTGTATTTCCGAGAAATTTTCCATTTCATTTGGTTTTTCAATACATTTATATATATGTATATATCTATTTTATACCCTGAACAGAATATACTAAGTTTGCCCAGAACCTTTTAACAACCAGAACACAGCAGAAGAGTGTGGCAGAGGTAAGGTAATCTCATCCCATGGATGAAGGAATTAAGTAGTGCAGTACTATTGGCTCTTCTCCCAAAGGAACAGCACTACCAAAAGGGTAAACTTCATCAAGAAGCTCTAGCGGGTTCACGCACCAAATCCTTCATACCTATTGACAGTTTTCTGGGCATTTTTCCTATCAGTTGATTGGAATTTATCGATATGGTGGGGCTTTAGTGAGTTGTTGTGAAGATATCGTAACGAAATTTGGCGTAGATTACTGCAAAAGGCAATGACACAATCTCGGTAAAAAATGTTCGAACCAGACAACTACAGCATAGTCAAACAAGTCATAGCATGTCATACAAACAGACTAATTAAAATCAAGAAAAACTAAGAGCCTTCAATACCCTTTTGAACAGCACCTGTGATGGGTATTATTCCCCGGTGCAACCGAAGTTACTGTTTTGCTTGTATTTTTATACTCTCGCAACAAAGTTGCTAAGTAGAGTATTTTAGTTTTGTTCACATAACGGTTGTTTGTAAGTTCTAAAACTAAAAGAGTCAGATATAGGGTTATATATACCAAAGTGATCAGGGTGACGAGTAGAGTTGAAATCCGGATGTCTGTCTGTCCGTCCGTCCGTCTGTCCGTCCGTCCGTGCAAGCTGTAACTTGAGTAAAAATTGAGATATCATGATGAAACTTGGTACACGTATTTCTTGGCTCCATAAGAAGGCCACGCCCACAAAATGGCGAAACCCGAAAACCTATAAAGTGTCATAACTAAGCCATAAATAAAGATATTAAAGTGAAATTTGGCACAAAGGATCGCATTAGGGAGGGGCATATTTGGACGTAATTTTTTTGGAAAAGTGGGCGTGGCCCCGCCCCCTACTAAGTTTTTTGTACATATCTCGGAAACTACTATAGCTATGTCAACCAAACTCTATAGAGTCCTTTCCTTCAGCTATTTCCATATACAGAAAATGGAAGAAATCGGATAATAACCACGCCCACCTCCCATACAAAGGTTATGTTGAAAATCACTAAAAGTGCGTTAACCGACTAACATAAAACGTCAGAAACACTAAATTTTACGGAAGAAATGGCATAAGGAAACTGCACCCAGGTGTTTTTTAAAAACTGAAAATGGGCGTGGCGTTGCCCACTTATGGACCAAAAACCATATCTCAGGAACTACTAAACCGATTTCAATGAAAATCGGTATATGATATTTTCTTAACACCCTGATGACATGTACGAAATATGGGTGAAATCGGTTTACAACCACGCCTTCTTCCAACATAACGCTATTTTGAATTCCATCTGATGCCTTCTCTGTATAATATATACGAGTACATTAGGAACCAATGATGATAGCGGAATAAAACTTTACACAAATACGGTATTTGAGCTGAGGTATCCCTTGTGGAAAAATTGTCGTGATCGGATTATAACTTTTCAAAGTCCCCGATATCGAACACGAAGAACTTAGTGCCTAACCTAACTTAACCTCATTTTTCACCGAAAATATCGGTAAATCTCTCAGAATTTAATTCTAATTAATTTTATAGCAAAATAAAAAAATATGTAAATGACGGATAATGAAATCTCGATTATCACTTTATCATGCGAGAGTATAAAATGTTCGGTGACACCCGAACTTAGCCCTTCCTTACTTGTTTAAAATTATTTTCTATTTTTTCAATTCACCACGTTCTTGCTCGCGACTTCCAAGAAGGTCGAATTACGAATGGTATTTGAATAATTACCCAGGCTGCGCGTAAAAAGGCCGCCTGCGGATAGTAAAAAATAGCAAAAAAATAGCAGTGCCTGTAATTACCGTTATTATCAATACATACCCATTAATAATGGTTGCAGAAATCATATTGTGTGTTTGCAAAGTAATTTGCGTGTTTGCCAATGCAAATTAATATACCCTTTTAAGAGCTACACCCTTGCGATGTATTCAATTTCAAGTGGGGATTTTATTTATTTATTTATTTATTTACTTTACACTTTTTTCACACATAACCTTCCGCAACGGTGGGAAGACACAGCTGTGCGCAGCGCCAACACAGCAAATTTATGACGTAAGAAGGAAAATTTTGTGTGTTCCTTATTTATTTTTTGGAGGCAAAAAGTTTTTATATTACAAACTTTGAAGGGAAAAACTGAAAGGAACGCCTGGTGAGGCGCTGCAAATATGATATATGAAATGAACGCTGAGTATTCGCGAAAATATTCAGGTTTTAAAGTGTTACAAATATCAGTAATTAAATTATTTGGGAGTTCATTTGGAGTAAAGGGACTCTCGACCAGGCCAATAGCATTATTATATCCACTTAGATGCTTTAACAGCTTTAATTAGCACAACTTTTTGCTTAAAAAATATAAACCCAGTTAGTCACAAACTAATTTCAATACTACATAACTCCGCTATAGAAAGAGTTTATCAACAATCGTTACTCATACGCCATGACAACCCACAGCAAAAGTTAATGAATTTACTGCTCGCAAACCCTGCATATATTTTTTCAACATCAGTTGCCTACGCAAACCTTTGACAAACGTTGATGAAGTTCATTTTTACACTTCGCAAGCGCTTCAAGCGTCACATAGTACAATTAAATATCTACTGAAAATAGCTCACGCCGACCTACACGTTGATGCTTTAAGCCAAAAACAAGCAACAACAACACTTTTTTCCAACAACATTCTAACTCATTTGGCTATTTTTGCTTCTACTGCCAACAAAACGAACACACGCGCAAATATATACAGATTTGTACGTATATAAAGCATTACTTAACTTTTAATCATTCATACGCCATGTCGTACATGTTACACTTTGAGCATCTTACGACATGCTAATTCCTCTTCACACAAGCAGCCAAGCAACATTCAAGAAATTGACATTCATTGCTCGATTATTCACACGTTCTGCTATTGTGTCGCTGTCAATCAACTTTAATCGCTCGTCCATCATTTTTGTAAGCAAAACGGCGGCGGCAGCTGTACAAGCAAACAAATTATAATTTCTCATACAATTTCGCATACGTGTGCGCTTAGCCCTGTGTATGTATGGTATTTGCTTTATGTGCTTAATGGAAATGCATTATTTGTATGTTGCTCAGCTACGTACCTAGCGTTGCCTGCTGCTCGTCGCCACAATTCTGCATGCAGAGAATATAATATTTATGTTGTATGTTTAGGTGGCTGCCTTTGCGCTTAAGTAAGGCTGAATTTCTAATTTACTTAATTCCGGCTTAATGAAAATTAGTCGCGACAGGCATACTTATGAACCATTTCCATTTGCGCATATGTTGTTGTGCCATCGCAAATGTTAGTTTGCGGCATGGCTTTATACTGCAGCGATGTTTAATAATATTTTATAATAAATTCTTGTTTGAAGTAATTAAAATTAAATTTGTGGGGAGCATTAAAGCAGTAGCTTGAAGTATTATAAACTTGTTTCAAGTTACTTTTATTTAAAATATATATATATAAAGGGTGATTTTTTAAGAGCTTGATAATTTGCAAAATCTCATCGGTTCTTTATTTGAAACGTTAGATTGGTTCATGACATTTACTTTTTGAAGATAATTTCATTTAAATGTTGACCGCGGCTGCGTCTTAGGTGGTCCATTCGGAAAGTCCAATTTTGGGCAACTTTTTCGAGCATTTCGGCCGGAATAGCCCGCATTTCTTCGGAAATGTTGTCTTCCAAAGCTGGAATAGTTGCTGGCTTATTTCTGTAGACTTTAGACTTGACGTAGCCCCACAAAAAATAGTCTAAAGGCGTTAAATCGCATGATCTTGGTGGCCAACTTACGGGTCCATTTCTTGAGATGAATTGTTGTCCGAAGTTTTCCCTCAAAATGGCCATAGAATCGCGAGCTGTGTGGCATGTAGCGCCATCTTGTTGAAACCACATGTCAACCAAGTTCAGTTCTTCCATTTTTGGCAACAAAAAGTTTGTTAGCATCGAACGATAGCGATCGCCATTCACCGTAACGTTGCGTCCAACAGCATCTTTGAAAAAATACGGTCCAATGATTCCACCAGCGTACAAACCACACCAAACAGTGCATTTTTCGGGATGCATGGGCAGTTCTTGAACGGCTTCTGGTTGCTCTTCACCCCAAATGCGGCAATTTTGCTTATTTACGTAGCCATTCAACCAGAAATGAGCCTCATCGCTGAACAAAATTTGTCGATAAACACATTTCGAACCGAACACTGATTTTGGTAATAAAATTCAATGATTTGCAAGCGTTGCTCGTTAGTAAGTCTATTCATGATGAAATGTCAAAGCATACTGAGCATCTTTCTCTTTGACACCATGTCTGAAATCCCACGTGATCTGTCAAATACTAATGCATGAAAATCCTAACCTCAAAAAAATCACCCTTTATTTGGACAAATAAATTGTGAAAAGTGAGGAGGTTAAAGTTAATGAATAATAATTATGTGGTCCTAAAATAGAAAATTTTAATTTTTTACATCCATATAGCATATATATCGCTCATTTGCTGCAAGACCGGCATAAGTCAAAAAAATCGATTCTCCAGAAAACGCGTTTAAAGTTTTCAACTGACTACAACTTTACACGGTGACTCCAACCTTACACCTCTTCTCAAGCGGAGCATATAAGAGGTATTCATATGAATTTTTCACTCAACATGAAGTACGATATAATGAACAATTCTTCAGCATTAACTCCAAAATCACGTTTTTTGATTTATGCCGGTCTTGCAGCAAATGAGCGATATGTATTTGACATATACATATATACGGAAACTTCAGCTTTTATGGTCAATGTTTATTATCATTTGACAGAATATTTTTTGGCATTTATTTTTTGAAGATTAAATCTTTTGCGGCCATCCATTGAGTCCACTTTTTGATGACTCATTCGAGCATTCGACCGGTAACTATCGAATGACACGCGTCATGTTTTGCTCCAAGGCCTGAATCAAAAATTGTACGCGTAGATTTTAGGCTTTTCATATCCCCACAGGAAAACGGCGTCCAACGGCGTGATAACTTCTTTCTACCGCTGGCAGTTCTAGGGTGCCTTTTTTGCGAGCACTGTCAGGTGTGCGATTTCCTGCGATTCCGCTATAGCCTGGCACCTATACCAGCCTTCTCCCCAACTTTCGACCCATCCGTAAAAGAGCTCATTGCTTCTCTCCTTCAACGGCTTTTTCCCACCCACAAGTCCCTCGTCGGTATTTGAGCAAAAACGGAGCCGCCAGAGTTCAGATTGGCGACGGTATCCAAGTGTTCAGTTACGTGTTCTTTTAAGAACCCAGAGTTACCACCTGCTGAAAGTATTGAAATTGGTTATATAATATATCCAAATATGCGCAACGTATTTAAAACTGTGCGAAAAGTATTCACGATGTCTTCAAAAGAGACATGTTTTGGAACAGAGTTGCCACCCAACTAAAAAAAAAAAACAAAGTAGAAGTAAAAATATTGCAAATATATGTTATGCAAGCTTTACGCAAATTATTAAAGAAATTTTCAATTTAAAATTTTTTTTTTTTTGAAAGAAAAAAAATTGCGAGTTAAGTTAGCCTTCGGGAAGGTTGCTTATCTTTGATTTCCACATATTATTCACCAAATTTTTTTTGGAAAAGAGTTGCCACCATAAAAAAATTATTGCGAATCAAAAAATATTTCGAAAATTCTTTTTGTTTTTTTATTTGCAATATACTTTTCACCATAGTTGCCACCTACCCATATAAGAAATTATATGTTAAACCTAAGACTTTCATTTTTGCAAAAGAGTTGCCACATTAAAAAATTAGTGCAAATTAAGGGAATGTTTTTTTTTCATTTCCAACCTAATTTTCAACAGAGTTTTCGATATAACAAATTGCATATTAAAACTAAGCTGTTTAGGAAAGGCTTTATGAAAATACGCATTTATTCTCGCCGTACTTCACTCTCTCCTCCACTAGTCCTAAAAGGTACGCACTAGCCAAAATCAAATCAAATGTATGCACATACACATCTGGGTAGTCCATTACTATTCCTTCGTCCTTTTTTCAATTTTCCTCACTTAACCTTCCACAACGGAGAGCGTCAAAATCCATGATTAATGGCATAACTAACGATTTTTGATTTCGTCTAATGAAAGGCGGCTTAATGTATTTCAAGCATGAGAAAAATACATTTGGAATGAGAGAAATCGCCCTCAGAGAAAGGTGGGAGCTCAGAGCAGCTGCTAGTATTCACCTTCACATACATATGCATTACTGTTCTACCATTATTGACATTTCTGAATATACTGTATGTATATAGATTTATAAACATACATAGGCATATATGTACATATATGTATATATAAGTGTATGTTGGTATACAAAAACATGTCATTTATGATTTCCGTCTGCCAGTCACATACATACATATACACTTGTCTGTCAATATGAAGCAAAGCAAGTCAAACATTTCCGTTAGTCACATATGTACTCACACCCACTCACGCCCAATGCTTACCCACCAATGAAAATATTTACAGTTGGCAGCGTAAAATAACCGTATGAAATTCTACACCAAGGGAAATTTCGATTATGCCATATTTTCAGGCGTATGAATTTCATAGCCATTTGAGGTAAGTTAATTTAGAATGCCTGCCATTATTAATTCAAGTTACACAATTTGCATTTAGGCGTGTTCACACTTCACCGTCATGCGCTTAGATACACCAGTGCGCATATTTACTGAAATATCTACATATGTGTGTTTAATATAAGCTCAGAATATAAAATTCAAACACAAATGTTTACAAATGTATGTGTGTGTACATTTAAGTAGGTGTGATTAATTGAAACGCCAACGGTTTTGGATATGAAATTCAGGCGCTTTTTGTGGACACTGATAATGGAATGCCGATAATTGAATATTCCATTAGACGCCGCCAACTCACACATATGTATATGATATATGATAGGTCTAAGGTAAAGGTGTCCGCATTACATGCCGAATTTACGCTTAGACCCACAAATATATGTAGTATATATATTCCATACATACAAAAGGTCTATTTTGGAATGAAAAGGGTCATATATTTCACAATACTTAACCGCAGTTGTGAAATTTCATACAGTTTTTGTGGCAAGCTGTTAAACGGAAATGACAAAAGAGGTTGATTTAATAGGTTTTGAGGTAGCAGAATGGTAAGAGCGCTGCTAATCTTCTTCTTCTTTCGTTTTTCCTTTTCACGCTTTGGCGCCAAGTATAGCCAAGTCCTTCTCCACCTGGTCTTTTCAACGGACCGGAGATCTTCCTCTTCCTTTGCTTTCCTCCGCGGATACTGCGTAGAATAATTTCAGAGCTCTTAATTCGCTGAACTATGTCGTATGTCTCTTTCGAATGCGATATTCGTCTTTGTCAATACACAAAGTACCATAAATCTTCCGCTAAGACTTTCTCACGAAAACTCGTAACGTCGACTCATCACATATTGTCATAGTCCTTTCCTCTGCACTATATAAAGGGTGGGCCATCTAACGTTTTAAATTTGAATTATCTATATTTCGACATTTAAAACTTCAAATACCATTCGGAAAGTGACAGATATTCATTAAAAAGTCCAAAATGATTACGAAACTATTCACTATTCCACAGTTCGCAAATTGGGCAGAAGATCGTTTGAACGAGGATGATCAATTTGACCGAGAAATCAACTTTTCGGACGAGGCCCATTTCCACCTCGATGGTTACGTTAACAAGCAGATATAGAAGGAGGAGGATGACCAGTGACTTATAGGGTTTGGTCTTCGTTCGTCTTAATTGGGTACTCAGTCCACGCAGCACTTGTTGACAAGTGTTATTCTGCGTTGGACCTGCGTTGGTATTCGAAGTTATTACTGTCAACAGTGACGTGAGTCTTAAAACCTTCTATCGCCCCAATTTTGGTATTATAGAACTTTCGAGAAGCAGTAATGTCGCCCAGCTTGTTAAGCTTCTCGTACTCACACATTTCAGCGTCTCTCAATTTTCTCTGCAAACACGTCACGCTTCCCACTTCAACTTTTCACTCTACTGCGACACGGCACTCCTCATTGTACCAGTTATGCTTTTGCCTTCTCCGAAAACTTATGGTTTCTTTTGCAGCTGTACGTAAAAAGTGTGAAATACCGTCCCACAGTTCTCTTATACCGAGTTGCTGATGAGTATTCTCAGAGAGCAGATTTGTAAGTCGAGCAGAAAATCGTTCGCTGACGTGCGTTTTTTGCTGCACAGAGGCGTGTGCGTATATTCGCACGTCTTAAACACTGGAGAAGTATCTTCTGTCTATCACAATGTGATCGATCTGGTTAGTGACTTTTCGATTTGGAGACAGCGATTTGGTAGCTTAATGAATTTTCCTATGCTGGAATGTAGATAACCATATTTCGGGCCCCGGCGAAGTCGATTAGCCTGAACCCATTTGAGGATATTTCATCGTGGAGTCTGAATCTACTGATACTGATACTTACAAAGATACCTTCTTTGCCCACCCTGACGTTAAAGTCGCCAAGCACGACAATGAAATCGTGGCGCTCCAAGCGCTCAAAGAAGGCATCTCGTCCCATCGTCCTTTTCTTCCGTCGGGGAATGGGCGAAAATCAGCGATATGTTAAAGAAATTCGCTTTGATGCAGTGGTCGTCATGAAAAGGGAGGGTGATCTGTCATCCGAGGATGTTTTCCTCCTTTCATTGGGGTGTTTTATGAGTGGCGGGTCCTAAACCTAGCACTCAACCCTAGGAAGGGATATTTCGCCTTTTCTCTTTAGCTCGCTTTCAAACAAATGTTTTTTGGTTAGCCAGAGGATTCTTAGTCTAAGACCGGAGGTCATGAGCTGCTTGGGCCATATGTAAAAGAATCGATTCTGGGCACTCCAGAATGGCGCGAAGAAAAATTTTTAGTATGGGATATGGTCATTTCCAGACATAAGACAAGTCTATAAAGAAAATTTCCCAAAATTTACAGTCAAATCGGTTCAGCAGAACTTAAGAAAGGATGAGAATCATTAAGTAAAAGACTGTTTCGAGAAAAACACGTTGAAGGTTTTAGCATCGTATGGAACCAGTTGGTATGCCGGGTCAGCAAAATACCAATATCTCCGGAAATAATTTGAATTTAAAAAGTCTGTAGACATATTCTTGAGGAGTTAAACTTTGAAAATAGAAATAAATTTTTTTAATTATACGAGGGCTGTTATATATATTTCTGGCCTAATAATGAAAATAGGAATATTTATCGAACTTTTTCGACACCGATTGAGACACCTCCAAAACATGGTATTTGAATGCTTCAACAGCATCTTCTGGCGAGGAAAATCGTTGACCACGCATTATTTTCTTGGTGTGTGGGAATAAAAAGAAGTCATTGGGTGCCAAGTCACGGCTGTACGGCGGATGACCCATCAATTCGACGTTTTGGCCGGTCAAAAAGGCGCTGGTTTGAGCCGTTGTGTGAGAGCTCGCATTGTCATGATGCGTCTTGATTCGACTTCTCTTGTTCGTTTTTCGCATTTCCCCGAAGACTTCAGGCAAACAAATGGTGGTGTAGAATTCAGAATTGACCTTCCTACGTTGCTCAAGCGGAACAGTCGCCACATGACCAGTTTTGACGAAGAAACAGGCGACCATTTGCTTCGAAGTGCTTCTTCCACGAACAACTTTCGTTGGATTTGGCTCGTCTTGGAAGACCCACACGGTCGATTGCTGTTTTGTTTCGGGCTCATACGCATAGATCCATGATTCGTCACCTGTGACGATGTTATAAACGTCTTTTGAAGCACCGCGATCGTATTTTTTCAGCATTTCTTTACACCAATCCACACGAGCCTTTTTTTGAGCGATTGTCAAATTGTGCGGGATCCAACGAGAACAAACCTTTTTTACGGCCAGATGATCATGCAATATCGAATGTATGCTGGTGGGAGAAATGCATAGGCATGTCTCTATCTGAAGGTATGTTACATGCCGCTCTTGCATTATCAGTTCACGTACGGCATCGATGTTTTCTGGCACAACGGCTGTTTTTGGACGACCTTCACGGAATTCGTCTTTGAGCGAGCGTCGGCCACGATTGAATTCGTTGTACCAGTTTTTCACAGTGCTATAGGATGGTGCTTCATAGCCATACAAAGATTTTAGTTCATCGATGCACTCTTGTCGTGATAATCCACGTCGAAAGTTGTGAAAAATGATCGCACGAAAATGTTCACGAGTTAATTCCATTTTTTGGCCGAGATGAATTTTTTAATTCCCTGTAAATAAAACAATTCACGATTAAATGACAAAACGTTCTGAGTGATGTTATGCTAAAAAATGTCAAACTTTCCAATGGAAATGTCAGATTGCACCTGGCAACTTAGTGTTGCCTAGGCCAAAAATATATATAGCAGCCTACGTATTATAAATATCCCCATAATAGCAATGATTGATTTCCGAGCTGATATTATTTATGTAAATTTATTTCAATAAATTTCAATTTGATTACTTTCAAAATAATTAATATAGTCCAAGCTATCCCCTCTCCCACTTGTGTTTATTAATAAAGCAATCAACTGAAAGCCTCATCGACCACAAGACGCAATTAGTTTGGAATTCTGACTACCTTTATGTATTTAATACGCAGTTTATTAATAAACTAAATTTATATTAATATCAACATCGTCAGATTCACAATGTTCACAAACAGTCCAAGGTACTTGAAGCTAAAAACACTTAAATTAAATATTGAGCCTACGCAAGTGCAAATAAACCTGTAAATTAAGCAATCTAATTAAAAGCGCATTAGTCATTTACAATTACTTACATGTCCGAAAACGTCTGGGGGCCATTTAAGTCCGAGTAAACACAAAATGTCACGAACCCTTTTAATTGGCGCAGGACAAGTGAATTTAAGCTAAAGCACACATACATGTGTGCGTGTGCCTCTATGTGTGGGTGTAAATTGAAGAAGTTGTGCGCTTAAAATGGCCGCCTGTTGCTAAGTCTTAAGTCTCTGCACGTTCATTCGGCCACTTGTCGCACGTCCTCACATCAAATAACATTTACAACGTGCGAGTATTTACAGTTACATCATTTTTGGCAAGCGTCAGCGCCATTATTCATTTAAGTGTCTTCTGCTTGCAGGCGATTTTTTTCAGTAAGGAAGAGGATACAATTTTATTTTGTTTTCGCCCTCTTTCAACTTCCATCTCTCATCTTCCTTTTTTTATTATTTGTACACTTATCTTTCTCTTCTCTTTGCCATTTGTCGTTTTTTCGTTTACTATTTGCATGCACATCGCACGCATACACAAGCAATTATGTTTATACTGAAGTCTGGCAGCGCAGCGAGTTTTCGAGAGTTAATAGTAAACTTCGAAGTGCGCTTCCGTTTGTATTTGCAAGTTGAAAGTTGCAAATTGATCGAATTTATGGAAAAAGTTGATTACAATTTCTATGTGAGTTTCCATGCAATTGCTTGCCTCAAATAGTAGTTTATGCAGATATTTGACTATTTGCTTTTTTTTGTTTTCATTGTTTCTGTGTTTTGTACGTGTGCCAGCATTCATCTCGGCATGACAATGTAATCATCCCAGTTTTTGTAAGTTACGTTATTATTCTCTTGCAACATGTTGCACTATAGTAAACAAGTTTTTTCACAAGCGAGATAGTTGTAGGTTTATATAGGGTTATTCAAGTGGAGGTACTAGAGCCTTTTTTGACAGATCACGCGTGAATCCCGCCATGATAACCGACTATTTGGTGCCGGAAATTTAAGCTCGTGATCTCGGCGATATTTGTTTCCAACAAGACGGCACCATTTCATACATACATATATCAATTTTCTTCAATTAGACTTCGTAAGTTTTTTTTTTAAATGTGGCAACCTACCCGACATTTTTTTCCAATATAACCTTCGTTTTTGAACATTTTCGGCTTGTAGTGTCATTGCACTAAGGTCTGAAATTCAAATTTTTTGGCGTAAATCCAAAAATAATTTTTTCTTTTTTTAAAAAAATAGGTACGCAGTATTAATTGAGACATTTCAGTGGTCTAAAATATACAAAAAATTATTTGAATATGGCAACTCTGTTCTAAATATGAGCTGTAAAACATAATGCTTCTGAAGCAACAACAAACTTGTAAACTGTTCAGTAAAATGTTGTAAGAAAACAGCTGTTCGATAATAGTTAAAAAGAAAAAAAAGGAATAAATTTATAATGTAAGAATATAAGAAAGGTATCTATTTTTTAACTTAATGGAAAAAAATGTGGTTTATTGTGTTATATCTGTATAGTGTGGAGTTTTGTTTGATAGCTTTTTTAACCGAAAATTTCGTATTAACCTGTGTTCTGTGGAGTGAAAGTTGTGTGTATTGTCCCGTATTGTTCCAGATTTTTATGTTCGGTGGAAGTTTGGGGTATGTTCTTTAAAATCATGTATGTAACATTGACCCGTTTTTGCCCCATTTAAGTATATTTGTAATTTTCAGCAACCTTTAAATTCCATTACGAAGAAATGCTTGGAGTTTGGATAGAGGGCGATCGCAAAACTAATGTTGTTTTGGATTGGGTTTTTAAAAAAAAATTAATACTAATGAGTTAAGTTTAAAGAAAAAAGATGAAATAAGAAAAAAATACAAAATTTATTAGCATATGTTAGCCAAAAATTATCAAATTATCCAAATTAGCAAATAGTAGTGGAACATCAAATGACGGCAATACTGCCAGGAAAGCATTTAATAATTTGGAACACTTTTCTTTAATTACAAATATTGATATAGAAATTTTGAATAACTTTAGAGTTATATTAATTGCTATTTCCTGCGAGTATCCTATAGATAGCACAAAGTTTGAAGACTTTTGCAAAAGAAGTGCCTTCTTTTACATGGAAAAATATTTATGGTTTCCAATGTCAGCAACTGTTCATTAAATATTTGTTCACGGCTCACAGATTACACAAAATTGCGTAATGCATGTTGGTTGTTTTGGTGAAAATGCGTCAGAAGCTCGAAATAAATTATACAAGAGAGATCGCAACGCACATGCAAGAAAAAATACAAGAAAAAATAATATGACTGATGTTTTCAATAGAGCAATGGATTCTTCAGACCCCCTTCTTTCAAGCTTGTTTTTATCCGCTAGAGAAAAATATCGGAAAAGAGAGAAGCTACCAGAAGAAGTAATACAATTGCCTACACCTTCAAGTGAGCTTCAAATTTTCAACCACTTGCCAGGGGGATCTGAATACGACTCGGATAATTCTGATTCCGATATATCGGAAGCAGACGTTGTGGAGAACGCTTTAGTTTTAGATACGGAAGACTGTGGTCGAATGATTTGCTTGGTACATATAACTTTTTATATTATATTCAAGTAAATTTAATAATTCTGTAACTTCTCTCTCATTTCAGATGTACATTCAATGTTTTTATAAAAATAATTGTTTCCGCAAAAACATATGTATGTATAAATATTTGGATAATAAAATTATTTGACCACTTTTGCCTATCATATGCAAGTTTTTCATTTTATGAACCCAGATTTCAAATATTTTTGGTATCGTCGATGCGTATTACAAGAATAACATATTTACCAATTTTCGTGAAAATATCGCAATTTTTGGAGCTGAAATTCAAAAATTTTTACTATAGGTCCAAGGGAGGTACCCCTTTAGAATGACCGATTTCATCCATTCTTGGAATTTTTCTTAACTAAGTCATATATAACCTGTATGCGAAATTTCAATGGCCTAGTACCACTCCTTCTAATTTATGCCAAAAAATTTGAATTTCAGACCACAGTGCATTGAGTTTAAAAAATTGGTTTTATTAAAAATTTTCGAACAGTTGGTAACCATAATTGTCGAAAAATATTTTGAAAAAGTGGCATCTCAATCAAAAATATAAGATTATTTAAGGTTACCCAGTTCATGGTATACATATACATATATAATTATACCATATTATAAATTTAATTTTGTTAAAAACTTCAAACAGGTGGCAACTCTGTTGGAAATATATTTGACTTTTTATTCTATTTGACTTGATATTGCAATGAAATATTTTATTAATATTTATAAATTTAAAAAAACTAGACTTTATAACATTTTTTGCATAAATATGGCAACCTTTTATAAAAATTATTTAAAATATAAACTTTATTATTTAACTTTTTAGCTTATACGATTATTTTTTTGCTTATGAAATATATAGGTTTTATTGAAAATGTCTTGGTAATCTTGATTATGCAACTACATTTTGTTAAAATGTGGCAATCTTTCCAAGAAAGTTTATTTTTTTTAAACTGATTTTTAGAAGATATAACTGAAACCATTTTAGAATATAAGCCAGCACTGGCTTATAGTGCTGTATTAGTTAAATTTTCGAAAAAGGTGGCAACACTGTTCGACATATTTGTGACTTTTTAAATCTGTTGCTATTTATCAATATCTATTATTATGTTTTATTTAAATATATCGATTTAATTTATTTATACTTTGTAAAATTTTTGGTAAAAATATGGCAACCTCTCATGAAAATATTTTCATATTTAAATGTATATAACATTTCCACATTTTTGTATTATTTTATTATTTATTTTATTGTAAAAATTGGTTTTATTGAAAGTTTTCGAACAGGTGGTAACCTTAATTATGGAACCACATTTTGTTAAAAGCTGTCAATCCTTTCAAAGAATTTAATTGTTTTAAACTTCTTTTGCCATAGTGTTAGTTTAAATTTTAAAATCGTTTCAGCTCAATCTTCTAAAAAGCTGGCAACTCTGTTGGAAATATTTTTGACTTTTTGAATCTGTTGCTATCTATCTATGTATGTTGTAATACTTCATTAAAATTTCCCGATTTTATTTAAATAATAAAAATTAATGTTTTTGTAAAAATATGGCAACCTCTCTTGTAAATATTTTCATATTTAAATTTATATAAGATTTCCACCTTTTCGTATTATTTTATTCTAAAAATTGATTTTATTGTACCTTTTCGAACAGGTGGTAACCTTAATTTTAGAAGTATATTGTGAACAAGTGGCAACTCTTCAAACATTTTTTTATTTTTTCACAATTTTTTGAGGTCATAATGCTGGCTTATATTATAAATTCAGTTAATCAAAATTTTGAAACAGGTGGCAACTTGCTAAGTTCATTTCATTTGGAAAAAGGATCTTATAACGAAATTTCAAACAAAGGCACAATTTCTAAAAGATTAGTATTGAGGGCATTGAAGCTTTCAATATACTTACATATGTATGTATGTACATATGTGTATACTGGTAAAGGGTGCCTCAAGACACGTACATATTACGAAAACCATAACGCCAATAATGAGTGGCTTTAAAGCATTACTATTGCTTTGCTTCTAGTTCTATGAGTTGCAATAAATGATATTTCTAACAGCAGAAAATCGATAAGGGGGCATCATTCAGTTGAGAACTCAATGCGTTCAGAAGCCTGCATTTATGGCGCATGAATTCATTCGCCCATCACAAAACATTAAAAAATCATTTCGCTTTCCGCTTCATTTCCTATTACAAGTCAACTTTCCGTTTTGCATGCAGCGATAATATGAAAGGTTGCCACGCAATTCGTAGCACATGCTGCAAGAAATACCCTTGAGGCATTTATACAATACACTCATACATACATATTTGTGTATTTTTATGTAGATATAAAACATATGCCCTTAGAGTGAGATATGCATTTACCTGTAAACATTACGCCTGAGAGCACACCATCCATAATATTTAAAAAATACGTAACAAAGCGCCACGGGCAAATTAAAGCGTGTACCTGCGACCGCGGCAGAAACTTTCTAGACAATTTGCGACTTCGCGGCCCAATTCAACTTTACTTTCACACGAGGGAATGAGGGTATGTCAATATTTCTTTTTCGTTATAAGTTTTCCGAAAACATAAACACGTACTTTTCATGCCGAATCGAGCAGCAAATTGTGTATAAATAATAATGGCAAAAAAATTGAAATTAAATTAAAAGGAGCGGGCGAACAAGGAGCCAGAAAATTTGTGAAAAAAACTAAATATTACACTTTAAAATATTTGACTTGTTTACTCACATTTTTCGACACATAGAAATTGTGAGAATTTATAGGAAACTGCTGCTAACATTCGCTTAGTAAGCAACCAGTAAAGTACGACACGGCGTATACTCAACTTTATAGATTTCATTAAACAAAACCACTCATTGTGTGTTCAATAGACAGCAGTTGCGATGCATTGATGGCAAATCACAAACAGCTGGCATAATCTGCTTTGCCTCGATTACAATATGCAAATTTGTACTTGTTGTTTAGTTGTAATTGTAGTTGTAGTTGTGTCGTAACTAAGTTAACACTGCCTTGTTGTTGGCATTAGCGCTGACATTGTCATTAACAGCATTTGACACTGTAGCAATCGCCAACTAGTATGTGTTAGATACAAATTAGTGAATATCGTCACCTAAAATGCAAAACAACATATCATTAAAACAATCGAAATTGAGTTAGTTTTTGCTTACGATTCACTACGTCATATTATATATGTATAGTATATGTAAGATAAGATTTTCAGTTTCCGCTGTGAGATATAACCAATATATGTATAACCATTTTATAGCCAATATGCAACCTTTTTATAACTTTTTATAACCAAAACTCAAATTTTGTTTCAATAAGTATTCAGTAAGTGTTCAAGAGTGGTTTCTATTATATCCTTTTTCCTTCGCCTGTAAACTTATAAAAAGTGATGTTACGTTATTATGCATTTTAGATAACAATATATAGTAAGAGAGAGTATCCGTGTTAAGTGAAAAGTGTGAGTGTGTAAATATAAAGTGCGCTTTTGAAAACATTGAAATTTCATTTCATACAACACAAAGAACAGTTAACAAAATTTCCAAATTTTCTGTTTTATCAGTTTTCAAAGTTTTAGATTTTCAATGTTTAAATAGAATTTCGGAAAAGGATGGTCGTCAGTCCAAGTTAAAATAGAATCAGCAACTGTCTCACATAATTAAATAAATATTTTTCCTTTTTTTTGCTGATTAGACCAAGTTTCTGCATTAAACTTCCAGATACTTTAACCTAAAATATGTTAGTCAGAGCCAAGTGATATTATTTATAATTATATGTTAATTTCATTATTGAATAATTTTACAAAATCGATTATAATACAAGTATGTTATATTTGATAATTTCGCATTATTTGATAACATATTATAATCGACTATCGATATCAATAATCTTAAAAATATCGATGACATATTTACCGACATATTGATAGTATATTTATCGACAATATCGATTAAATATTTATCGATAACATATTTATCGATTAAATATTTATCGATAACATATTTATCGATTAAATATTTATCGATAACATATTTATCGATAATCAGTTATAATATGTTATCGAATCGATAATTTAAGAAATATCGATATCTATATATCGAGAATTTCACATTATTTATGCCGAAGTTGCACGCAATGAATATTCTGTTTGTGACAGTAAAAAAACGTAACTTTCCTTGTTTTAAACGTAACAGATTACAATAAAAGAACAATAGAAAGTGAAGACTGTTGATACTTTTCAGAAGAACTTGATATTTGATTCATTCATGGAAAAAGGCATTACTAATATGTAAATTAATAGACTTAAATGGTTATATCTCCTTGCAAGTCAGAAAAAACACTTATTCTAGGCATTATTTTTTTAAGAATAATTTGAACCGCGAAAGCGATGTTTACGTTAATAAAGGAGAAAGAGAATATTATTTTATAAAAAAATAAGAGAAAATTGGAGCATTTACAAAATTTTATACAAAATCTTCGATTTGTTTCTAAAAAGGTTGAATCCCTTTCACGTAGCCGATCTTCTGGAGGACATTCGAAAAAATTTTCTGTCAGTGAGGTAGATTTCCTGCTTGAAATTATCTTATATCCATAAACCAAAAACAAATACATTTACACCCAATTCTTTTTTACACTGTAGATACGTTCCTCAGAAATCCGTGTAAAAAAAAAACGTGTAAAAAAAGAGACGTTTCCTATAGAAAAAAGGGGGATACGTTCCATGTAATCTGAAAACCGTGTAAGATTAAATAAAGAACTAAATTTACTTCGAAAAACCGTGTAAAAAAGTTGAAAATTATAAAATTCCAGATATGCATACAAATTGTATGTTCATATGGCATTTTATTGAACATTAAAACTTAAAATACACAACTCATACAGGTGAAAAATTGGTAGATTAAGCAAAAAACAAAAGAAATCTCTTAATCCAGTACTAAGAACTGAAAAGTTAGAATATAAATAAGAAAAAAATATTTGCATTGCTACATAATTATTCGTCGTAGGAAAGAGTTATGGAATAAGTGTGGTAAAAACAAAAATAATTTCAAGGACAATGATTTTGAAACGGTAGTAGATTAAAAATTTTTTACAAAAAAAATTATTTTCTCAACCGTGTAACTTCAAATCCGTGTAAAAAAAAAACCGTGTAAAAAAAGAGTTGGGTGTACATATCGCTCATTTACTTCAATAGTGTCATAACTCAAAAAACGCATTTTTCAGGAGAGCAATTTTTAGTTTTTAGCTTTCTTTTGTGGGTTAAATAAAAGTTAAGATCGCAGATTTTCTATGCAAACTAGTGATATGTCATGTGTAGTATACATTATAGAAGAAATTCGACCGAAATTAATGATTTCCCAATTTTTTCTTGAACAAAAACTTTTCTGCTTTGAATTATGTCATTGTTTCTGAAAAAACATAGAAATTTCTCGGTTATAAACTAAATGTGTCATTATTGTTGAGAAATAAAATACAAACCCCCATATTCATAATCAATAAAAATGGTTTATAAAGTTTTTTAAAATGACATTTCCAGCTGAATTTCCATTTATAGGAGCTTTATATTTATTTTTTATGAATAATGGGCGAAATTTATACATTTAGACATTTTATTTTCGGGGGTTTTTAACGTAAAAAAAATAAAATACAAAAATTCATAGCATCAAAACATATTTTTATGTGAAATTAATTTTCAGTTTTTAAAAATAGTATAAATAATTAGTAAATAGTGGAAATACATATATGATTGAATCACAAATTGTTATAAAATTCTTGATAAAAGCGTGGAATCAAGTTCTTTTTAATTAATTCGTTGATATCTTGTCTTTTATTATTAGGAATTTCGATTTTGGAGTGGTAGGCTTTTTGTAAATCAATCGGTGTGCTATGTTTCTTCTTGGATTTGATTATAGTGGCTTCCCTGAACTTCTCCTCGGCGTATGATGATTTGAAAAGCACAGAGTTGGGTGACTCTCGTTGAACCTTCAGGATTTTCACTTGAGAGAGTTAAATTTCTCCCATATTCAATGGACCCATGTCATTAGAGAGTAATTTGAGGTCAAAGAAATCTCCATAAGACACTTCTTGCACTAAGAATGGGTGGCCTGTTTTCTTAGCTGATCGAATTGTAGTAATGAATGAGTCAGTGGTGTCAACGAGTTTCATACAATTGGAAATAAATTGCCTCTGCTTCTCAATGTCGCCCAGAGCCCAATATGAGGAAAATATCTCTTTTCTCTACTCTTCGCTAAATATATTTGAACATTTATACCGACAGTTTTCACCGCACGGAGGTTTAATTTCTCTTTTGTTTCGAATAATTTTTTTAAGCTTTCATAGTGTTCAGCACTATTTCTCTTTTTTTTTACAATACATATTTTTCTTCCAATTTTCTGGCTGCTTCCTCTTTTTTTTTTCATCGCCGGACTAACAAGAATGGTGGAAGAATTGTTTATGTTTGAAGTTGATGTGCTTGGTTGCAGATCAAAGGAGTTTTGTTCAGGTACTGGCGTACATAATTCTAGATCTGGAGAATCTTCCTCGAAGCAGTTATCATAAATTATGCTGTTTACCGCGGTCGGATGTGGTGGGTTATCTTCATCATTGCCGTAGACACTATCACTGGAATCGTTAGCAGAAACTGGGAAGTATGTCACATCAACTATGGAATTGTCACTATCTTCTGAGAACAATGATGTAGAAGATCCGCAATTATTTTTGGATAATGACATTTCCAAGTAAGCTAGAAAAAATCGAAATTCGTAATTTTATTATCAGCAATAGCGTATCATTTTACGCTATGAGAAGGTGTTTTATATTATAGCCGATACTATTTTCGTAAATAATGACATATTTTATATTAACACAAAATCGCCATTTCTACACAGCCCATTTTTTCACGAAAAAAACGTCACAAAACAAAATACCTAGTTATGTAAATAATTTATTTTCAACAACAACGTCACATATTGTGTTGCGCAAATTATGAGGAACTAAAATTTTTCAACAGTATAGTCACAACGCAAAATAATACCATTTACATGAAAATTAGCAACATGAAAAATATAACTACCTTTTCACATAAATCGCTGTAACACAAAATATATCGTTTTTTCGGAAAAACTAATAATCTTTACACGACGACGACTCATGTTAAATTGAAATGTGTCGATGCTGTAGCAAAAATTTGACGCGTCACAACAAGTGGAATAACGGCACTTTTTCATCTCACGCGTTCAATTTTCTACTAATCACACAGAATTTTTTATACAATATTAACCATGATATTGAGCACATTTTTTTGTATTTAACTCAAAAAATCAGTTTTTTGAGTTATGACACTGTTGAAGTAAATGAGCGATATATTATTATTATAGATAAATACAAATAGTGATGAAAGAATGAGTCAAAATTTTAATTTTTAATAAAATAACCACTTCAAAACGTAAAGGTAGTTTAAAAAAAAAGATGTTTTAAGTTAATGGTTCGAGCCGATTTGACATTGCCTCTGAAAACAACGTTTCGTAAAAAACGTGTTTAAAGCTTTGGAAGCGGATAGCACTAAGTTGATAAATTCGTACGTATACGCCGATATCTCGGAAGCTATTTACCGGCTCAACTTAAAATTTTGAGAGAATACTCTCAGATATATGTATGTACATTCGTAAATGTATAATGTATATATGTATAGTTCAACTTTGTTCATAATTTTAAAATTCTTAATTAATTCTTCAAAATCTATGTCGTCCCCCCAAAGTGAATTCCTTGGTCTCAATATATTTGTGCCAGCGTGTTGTCACTGACAGTCATACCAACTTCGGAAAAAAAGTATTTTGACGAATGGGTTTTTGTGTGAAGTTTAAACTAAAAATCTTACTACTTTTTACCCACAGTAGTATACATACAAGTACAATGGATATAACTCCTTAAGGACAACCACTTTGATTCCAAAAAATTTAGCTGCTTATTAAAGGCATTCATGACACTATGAACACCGCCTAGTATTTTAAGTATAAAAATATAAATGACATGAAATTCTCACATAGATAAACTAAACGAAAGTCGCTAAACCAAAGTGAAATCAAAATACTAATAAAACATTATAAGGTTTCACCTTCCGAAATGTAGTGGAACTTTTTGGATGTTTACACCAGATTCCATAAAGCAATAACAACTCGTCAAAAGCCATAAAGTTAAGCTCACATAAAAAAATATATAAAGTCACGAAGGTCAGAAGCCATAAATGAAATTTAGTTATCTTATTTAGTTTTATGACTCACTAAAACAGCTTTGCAGTCGCAGAATCCTTGTTCGCTCCTTCAAATTTTAACTTATTTAGCCGTAAAAGAGAAATTACAATGAAGTAAGAAAGATTGAAATAAACTTGGCAGCAAATGGCGGATAGCAACTAATACGTTTAAGTCAGCGATGCCGCTTAGTTGTAAGCAAATTAAACTATAACAAGTAAGGAAGGGCTAAATTCGAATGCAACCGAGCATTTTATAATCTTGGGACTTGCAAGTATTAAAGCCAGGGAAACACCTTAAGGTGAAAAATGTCGGATTGGAATTCAAGTTAATATATATACATATACATATACACTTGTTTGAAAAATTAGCTTACATTTACGTTGCCCTTTAAGTAGAAAAATTGTCTATAATTTCCTAGAAAAATGTTTCTCAATTACTTTCATTTTCCCATACATGCCAACACTTCACACCCAATTCATTAACCGTTATGCTACTGCTAAGAGAAGCGTGTCACTGCGCCGAAATCAAATTTGATAGTCTATGATACATAAACACGCTTACCGTACGTATCATCCAAATTGCAGCATACATATTTGATCCAACGTAAATCACATTCGTGCAACAGCCTAAAAGTATGCTTGTCAAATAGCAGTCTAGCACAACCACGACACCAGCAACACACCGAACCCAAACACACAACCAAAAACATTTAATGCAATCAGTCAAGCAACAAAAAGTGCCAAATTGATTCCTTAACCTCAGGCATAACTTTTCGTCTCTTTAGCATAACTTTGGTGAGGCTAAATTTTGACGTTTATTAGTAACCAAGAGGCAAACTTAATAAGGCAGCTGCCAACAACCGTTTTGGTAGTGCGGTTCTTCATTGATTTTCGCTTTTCTACTTAAATGCCTTCATATGTGCCACGTACTATGGCTGCCTGGTAACAAGTCAGTAGTATTTCGAAAGCGTTGCCTACTTTTGTGCGCCGAGAAGTAAAATTACAGCTTTGGAAAAGCAGAGAAACTCGCACACAAAATATTTCCACACTTAATATTTCTGGTAATTGCTGCAGGCAATGCGGAAGTTGGCATTCTAAAAGCGCAGCTGACACTGAGTACTCAGCATCCGCCGCAAAATGCATCCCCACACACACCAATTTAGACCTCAATATGCCGTGGCAGTGTGACAGTGACAGTACAAAATTGAAATGAAATTCCCGTATTTTTCGACATTAAAGTCATAGTTCAGTTCATGTGCTCTAATTTCTCCCGTCTTTGTTGCTTCTCTTTTGGCGATTTACAAATGCGGAGAATTCAATCAGCCTGTTATACTGAACTGGCTTGTTGGGCTTTCGGTCTTCATAAATGCCTAGCACTGTTGTGTGCAAGTAGTTGCTTTTTCGTGGAAAGCTAGCTGTCGTTCTGTTGCCAAAAGCAATAAGCCAAATTTTGGACAGTTAGTACTATAAATTAAGTCTCATTAAAAACTTTGCTGAAATTGCGTGAAATGAACTCACCTTCGGCGAATATATAATTAGTTTCGGATTCCACTTACAATCGAACTATTAGATGTTGTATTGCGATGACATCTCGTATAAAGTCGACATGAGTAAGGTTTCCAACGGCAGTGTGTTTTCTACAAAATACTCATATTAACAAGAATTTTATTATTTCTCTCTGAGAGAGATCCGTCAGGATCGAGATGGATCTCTCCGAGCCGTTCGATACCATACGAGGTTTCAGACATGACGGCTCCTTATCGTGTGACTTCTTCAATCTATTGCTGGAGAAAATAATTCGAGGTGCAGAGCTTAATCTAGCTGGCGTATGCCGATGATATTGATATCATTGGCCTCAACAACCGCGCCGTTACTTCTGCTTTCTCCACACTGGTTAAGGAAGCAAGGCAAATGGGTTTGGTAGTGAACTAGGGCAAGAAGAAATATCTCCTGTCATCAAATAAACAGTCGTCCCACCATGTCATTGAAGTTGTAGATAATTTCTTATATTTTGGAACCAGCATTAACAGCAACAACAATGTCAGCCTGGAAATAAACCTCAGAACAACTCTTACCAACCGGTGCTACTTTGAACGGAGTAGGCAATTGAGAGGTAAAGTCCTCTCTCGACGAACAAAAACGAAGTCACTTACCATCCCTATCTGCTATATGGTGCAGAGGCATGGACGATGATAACAACTGATGAGTCGACTTTACAATTTTTCGAGAGAAGGGTTCTTCGAAAAATTTATGGTCCTTTGCGCTTTGGCAACGACGAATATCGCATTAGATGGAATGATGAGCTGTACGAGTTATACGTCCCCATCGACATAGTTCAGCGAATAAAAAAACAGCGGCTTTGCTGGCTAGGCCATGACGAGTCCTGGTAGTTGTTCGTCCACACTCCGCTATTTTTGCGAATTAGACCAGACGAGGCGGCGCTTTGGATATAGTTTCCTAAGTCTCACCCCTTCGTTGGTGTTTTCAAATTCACTACAAAGTTTTACCAGTTTTTCCATTTACGTCTGCAATACCCAAGCTCCTTATTCCACCTTGGTGGGTTTCGTTTTATGCATGAGTCGCAGCGTAGGGTATGCGTAGTGAAGAGCTGTATGGAGGGCATTCGTAGCTCTTCATGTGAGTTATAAACGCAAAGTCTAAGTCTCTTGCTTAATAGTATTCGCTTGTAGAGATCCCTGTTTGTATTCTTGGGATTTCTCCAAACCTCGTTTCTGATCTTTGCTTCCGATCTAATGAAGAAATACGAGTAGATGTACCTAATGGTCAGAGACCGACGAAGAGAAAGTACTGTTCAAAAACCGTTTCGTCATTTACTTTCATAACTGAGAATTTTCACAGGGTGGTTCAGAACAAAATTAAAAAAAAAAATAGATTTCGTTACTCCCATTGCGCGTGGCCTTGTACCATATATAGATATGGTATATCCGTATAATAAGTGATAGTATCTCATATTGCCACTTCCTTAAACAATTTAATTGACAAAGAGCTTCGTTATTTTAATTAAATTTCTGACAAATTATTATTTTTATTTAATTGAACTTTTAATAAAAAATAATATAAACTAAAATTTCATTTATTTCATCTACTTTTGCCATCAACTTCAATTAAGTTTCAAATACAAACTATATTTTGGCATTATATTGTCAGTATTTTTCATTATTTTTGGTTTCAAACTCACCACACAACATTGTCCCACTAGTAGCAAAATTGCGAAATAATCTCCGTGTTGTGTTGTTGCTAACTGTAGATAAACTCTCGCTAACAACACTTGATCTATAAAAGAATGTGTGTAAACATCATTGTCATACAGATGAATGTTGTTGATATATATATATATACATATATGTGTGTGTGAGTGGGCATGTTGACGCTTATTGACTTTAGCTCCGCATGTCTGCACTTCGAAATTTAATTGGATGTTGACGTGTTGTACAGCTCATTGCATGCGAGTAATTCGCCTGCTTTTATGCTATTTTCAACCTGATCTATCGGTGATAGTTCTTTCACCTACATATGCACCCACACATGCATATATGTTTAGTTAGATACCCACACACATAAACACTGGCATGTGCGTGCACCGTGTCTTTCGCTTGGCTGCACTCGACACTCGCTGCTGTAGTCACACAAAGCTCATTCGTAGACAGCGACTTAAATATTAAAAATATTAGTAAAATTTTTGAAATATTATTGGAATTTAGTTTGCAGTATTGTTGCTTTGGACTTTGTCGAAAGTTGATGAACCATAATGGTCTTACTGCTTTAAAATCGGCTTACAAATTTACTCGATTTTCGTGTAATTGACCGAAAGTTAGATAAAGGTTGCTGACATCGAAAATGCATTCTCATGCAACTTTATTGTTTTTTTTTCAAGGCAATGTACTGTTACAAAGTGTGCTGTTTTACGTGACATGAAGTAAAAGCAAGAAAAAAGTTTATTTCGACTGCACCGAAGTTACATACATACATATATAACCCCTAACAGGTTTCGAAAAATCAGCAGCTTCTTGAGGAGAAGAGAATGTATGAAAGATTTTCTGAAATGTGGGGTAGTTTGAATACAAATTTTAATTTTTCGAGACAGATGGCAATTGTGTTCTAGTGTTCTAAAATTCTTACAACATAAAACACCTAATACCTTATATAAGAAGATCCATTTCGAGATTCCCTACTTTTTTAAAGAAAATAACACGGAAACTTCAAATTTACTGTAGAATGTTTATTCTCATTCGAAAGAACATTCTTTGGAAGTTTTTATCATTTTCAAATATTATCCGCAGCTACGATTCAGATCGTCCTTCTATTGAGTTCAAATTCGGGTAACTGTCGAATGACAAGCTTTTGAATCTCTTCAAGTTGCTTTTTGTCCAAAATGCAGAAATTTTACTTGTCTACATACCCATTGAGCCAGAAATGGGCCATATCGCTGAACAAAATTTGGCACGAAAACTTCGGATCTTCTTGAAACTTCCCGTTACATTCGGCTGAAGGCTGCGCATGCGCATAGATGTTCCATCGTGGTGGGATCTTAAGTGTAGTTGACCCCTGGTGATCCCTACAATGTTACTAAGATCCCTTTTGCCTAGAAATAGGAGCTATTTGGTCTGTGCACCATCAATACTGCCCCAAAATAATTTTGTGTTATGACCCATGTCGCTTTTGTTCCAAAACCTGAGGTGCTCCTCAAGGGTACAACGATGTCACCCCTTAAATGAGTTGAATGACCTGTGGCAGCTTAGGTGAGTTCTGTCTCCAGTAGCCTTTGAGCAGTCCTGTCTACCTTTCATGTTCTTCTATACCAAAATGGCCGGGTATTCAAATAATAATAAAAATGTCTTAATTGTTAAAACGTTTATGATTCCGCTGACTAGAGCAGAAGCTCACTTGAGCCCTGCTGTTATGCTCACAACTTCGACATTAAAAACTAAATTGTACTAATTTAGTTTGAAGATACCTTTTGTATACGGATTACTGCAGAAGAAGCCCGCTCCTGTTTCTATTGCACCCTTCGATCCGTCGATGAATACCTAGATTTCGTCTTTGAATCTGCCGGTCACAGAAACATTGATTCAATCTTCTCTGCTGGGTAATGAAAATATTGTGTATATTTCTTTATGACCCGGTTGGCCGTAAGCATTGCCTCATACTCACTTGTATGGGTATTGGTCGCAAGTCGAGGATAACCTTAAGTCCTTTGTTGTTGTAGTTTTCATTGCAGGCCAATTACACCAGTTCCAGGAGCACCTTTTCGATAATCACATCCACCGTATACCCCGCACTCCAACTTAGTATGCGGTGGATGACACTGGCGTAGACCATGTTATAAGCCCAACTTGCGGAAATTGCTCTTGCAGCAGAATTGTTGTATACTCGAGCTTTGTCAAATATCTCGGAGTTATCTTAGATAAAAAACTAACTCAAGAGAACACATTGAGAGTAGGGCTGCCAAAGTTCTTCGAATCTAGAAGTTCCAGCATATCCATATAGTTTCTTATCCTAGATAATTCCGAGCTATTTGTCAGAGCACGAAAGTACAATTTCTTCTTTTGTGAAAAGACAGATTTATGTTTTCTCTCTCTATTAACAGATCTCAGCGCCCCTATCTGTAAGCCGGTTTAGGCGATTAAGCTTAAACAAGCTTTAATTCTTAATGTTTTCAAATTCAAGAGGTTGGCAACTCTAGACACAAGTTCTTTTTTGTTTTTATTCTGCATTTTTTCTACATATTTTTCAAATATGTCCAAAGAGCTTTCCACATCTCGAAGGCACCCTTAAAAATTTTAGCAATATAGGGCTTGTGAATTTATTAAATGTAAATTTATTAGTTTAGTTCCAAAGGGAAAACTTTTATTTACTCTACTTTTCCACACATTATTCGGGATTCTGTTATTTGCTGACAAATATTTACTTTTTCAGCTTCAGTCAACGGTGGCACACACCTACCGAGACACAGTAGAATATTTTGTATGCTCGCATATAAATATTTGCAGGGTTTAACTTTCGAGCACATGAAACATGACACATTACAAATGCACACACATATTTGCTCATTCATAAGGTAGTAAGTAGCAGCACTGTTGCAACATGTAAGCAACAACAACAAGTGTTGGCGTAGTTTATGTTTTTTCACTGAACCGTGTCATAAAATCTTTTGCATGACATTCAGCGATTTGTTGAACTGAGTGAGTTGCTTGTAAAATGCTTTTTCAGCGCGAAGGACAAATAGTGACAATAACAAATGATAGCGAAGCGAGCAATATGGCGACCTTACGGCAGCTTTTATAATGCTTTAAAATACAAATAAAACATATCTACTTCTGGCAAATGCTTTTCGAGCAGGAGGCTAAAATTTAAGGAACAGCGCGTAGAAGAATAGAGAAATTTATTTATTTCTCATTTCAGTTGTCCTTCTATCTCGGTTATTGAGATTGAAAGGGTTAATGAAGTTATGATTGGCTTCTATTCGCGGCCGTTCCCATTACGTTTAATGATTTCAGAGCCTTTTGGCATTTTTCAATGAACGTAGAAGATTTTTCAGCCTTTTCGTAGCATATGCAACTGAACATAATAATTTCTGAGTGTAAAAATACCAAAAAAGCCCTATACGAGATATACTGTGACATTGACATAGCTCAGCGAATCAGGAGACAGCGGTTCTGCTGGCTAGGTCATGTTGTCCGGATGGAAAAGAACACTCCAGCTTTGAACATTTTCGATTCATATAGAGTTATTTATTGATTGTGAAAATTATAATCCTTAATCACTTAAATAATAACATCGAGTTGATTTCAAAGGAATGGAATAGACACGAAATGCCAAATGGGTACAAAATTTTAAACATTCGAGTAATAAAATTATAAAGTTTTTCGCCAAACTTGAAAACGAAAAGTTTAGTCAATAATAAGAAACTTTTAAATTGTTAATATTTGGACTTGGAAATCATTTTTAAAACAGCAAAATGTTTGTAATATTGAAAGTCGATAATTGCGATAATCGATAAATAATATAAAAATCGATTTTTATCGATAACTTTGTGATGAGAACATGATAAATACAAACTGTGCGTAACTCTTTCAAAACGATAACTTTTAAAATGTATCGATATGCATATTGCAATTTATCGAATTTTATCGAACGGTTATTATGATGAAATCAAGGTAAATAAAAATAATTAAAAAAAATGATCGCCAAACTTGAAAACGATAGCTTTAATCGATAAAAAAATGTATATCGATTAATTATGTCCCATTGAAATACACTTTTATTTTTTAACTTTTTAAAGTAAACAAAAATTATAAAAAAAAATTATCGCCAAACTTGTAAACAATAGCTTTAGTCGATAAAAAAAAATTAATATCGATTAATTATGTCCCATTAAAATACACTTTTATTTTTTTTTTAACTTTTTCATTTATCTTTATATATAAAAATTATGTGTCGCGTTGTTTGTCCGCGATGGACTCCTGAACTACTGAACCGATTTTAGAAAAATTTAGCACACTGTGTCTAGTTCGAACCAACTTAGAAGATTTAATAGTAAAAAAGAACTTCTTAAATAAAAAATGCAATGAAATATCTATTAACTGGATGCACTATTAAGCGGACATCTCCATTAACCATGCCGTTTGGCTGGTCTGATAATTTGTTGGTGTTTATTAAGTATAATCTACTAAGCGGACATTGAGAAAGCAGCCTTAAATTTGTCATTTTTTCCAAAGAAATTTATTTCTATGAATATATTCAAAATTAAACCTCAAGTACAATCGCTTGGATTCTTATGCCGACAAAAATGTTTTCGCCTTTATTCGTAAATATAATTTCCACTGTATTGAATAATTTTTTATATGAAGGATAGTGTAAAATGTACAACACAGCGACACGTGGCCGTATCCACTAGTAATAATACCAACAATTAGTATTTACGCATAAAAATTAAAGCTTATAAAAAAAGATATTTTCAAGAGCATTATCAATGGAATGGAAAAGTATGCTGTTTATGTCACATAATACAGCATAAATGACATGTAAACCCAATTTAGCGAGAATTCACTTTTTCTGCCGTATAACAAAAGTATCATTCCAGTGGAATTCACGCGAATTATCTGAAAATTAAATTATATTACAAGTCAACATATATATATACATCTCTATATGCGTATATATGGCTTGTGTGGCAACTCAAACGTAAAATTGTATTTCACATTTCAGGCAATGTATAATCCCATAAATGCAAATACAAAATAAATAACTTTATTTTTAACTGTATAATTATGTTAATAACGGCAGCAGAATAAAATAAATAATTGTTGCAAAACGGGATTTAATTCTGCAAAATCTCATTTCTCGCTGTTTGATGGCAATTAATAAATTACTCCGGCACTGTTAATGAGTTATAATGATTACAATAATAATTTAATTGAGTTCACAATTAATATAGTGATTGCTAAGGTGCTTTCAAATTAATTATTATTTACAATCAGCGCATAACCGCAAGAGATATATATAATATATATAAGTAATACGAGGTAGACGCTTACATACGGATTAAAGAATTTAATTATTTCAATTAACTAATAATCATAACTCAAATGATTTTTTCCTTCTCTTCCAGCGAACATCCTCCTGAGCTCTAAGAACAGAAAAAAGTCGCTAAGAATCAGTTTCAAAGAGTGTAGTGGGTACGGAAACAATATATGAGGTATGACAATTAAGTAATGAGACTGATTCCATAAAAACCGTATATTTGAAAATTATTTTACTACTCTGCCATCCCCTTCAAATTAGTCCCCTTGGGCAGCTATACAGCGATTCCAGCGCGTTATCCATGCTTCGTAACATTTCTGGAACGCTTCGACTGGGATGTCCGCGAGTAACCTCGTCACGGCCGCCTGGATGTCCGTAATCGACTCAAAATGGGTTCCTTTGACCACCGATTTTGTTTTAGGAAACAAAAAAAGTCACAGGGTGACATGTCGGGCGAATAAGGCGGTTGTTGCAACACGGCGATCCCTTTAGAGCCCAACTACTGGGACACGATGAGGGCGGTGTGGCACTGGATGAAGGATCCAGTTACGAGCGATGTCTGGGCGCACCCTGTTGACTCGTTTTCGCAATCTTTCGAGTACTTGGCAATAGTAGACTTGATTCACAGTTTTCCCCGGTGGAACGAATTCTTTGTGGACGATTCCACGGCTATCAAAAAAGGCAATAATCATCGTTTTCACCTTCGACTTACTCATGCGAGCTTTTTTCGGGCGGGGGGCGCGCGGAGACAACCATTGTGAGCTTTGGCGTTTGGTTTCCGGGACTAAGAGCCTTACTCTTACAATTTTAGCGTACGTTTCCGAAGCTGTTTCGCCCAATCTGGCGCAAAATTTTATCGCGACGCGTTGCTCTTGATTTCGTTTTTCCATTTTCGTGACGAGCACTACAAACACACGTCTACTCAACTTGACGCAGCAGGCGAACTAAACAAGCTAGAGCGATGGTACATATATCAATGGAGAGGGGAGGGATGCCGAAAAAAGAGAAAGGGAAAGGTCACAGGTTTACCACAAGCGCGGCAATAAAATCAGTCTCATTACTTAATTGTCAAACCTCGTATAAAGAATTTAAAATCGATTTCGGAATTGCTTCCACTGACTAAACATTTTACTTTTAAATATCTGATAATCAAGCATCATAGATAGAAACATCTTGTATCAGAAGTAAATGTTTCCTTATACCATTGTCAAAGAAATTTACTCAAATTTTCTCAAAATTTGCACTTTTCTTAAACTACCACAAAAATTTCAGACTAGAATTAGGCAAATCGGTCGGGCTTTTCTTAAGTTTTATTCAGACTAGAGAACAGCGATTAATTTATATAGCTATAGATAACACATATGGAACAATATATACTTTTGAAAGCAAGCTAAAATATGAGCAACGCATATAACTCTATTCTGTATAAGGAAGCAAAGGAAAGACCCTACTTCGCCATATAGTTATTGTGGTAAAGTGTTTATCTTACTTTTATAAAGTATCAATACAGACAAATGGGAGTTTCAGATATTATGACCAAGAATTTAGCCTAGTCATACAGATAATGGCTTATTATCGCATAATTCCAGTCGAGTGGTCCAACTCTCACCACTTTTGCAGCAATTGAAATCGCATGGCAGCAGGAACACGCCGAATGTTCTCTTGCAAGCCGTCGAGCGTCTCTAATCTGCATAGACTAGGAATTCGCATAATCCTACTTTCTCGGAGTACTTGCTATAAGCCGACGCGACGGCGCGAAATAATGCGCTCACCAAAAGTTTCCTTCAATAAATTGATTGTTTTGTTAACGCCAGCCATCTAATTGAAACAAAAGATAATCCAGATCGTCCTCCAAATTAGGCACGAAAGAGTCATTAATCATAGCGTTCCAAATTAACTGTAATATCTGGGTCTTTTTACGAAATATGGACCAATGATTCTTTCTGTCTATAGAGCACACCAAAAAATATCTTTTTGATTATATAACGTCGTCTATTTAGGCGAAAATTTTGTTACCCGAACCCGAACTTCCTTACTTGTTTTTTTATTTTTTTTTTTTTTTTATTTATTTTAAATTTTTCTAATTTTTTTTTAATTTTTTTTTTTCAAATATTTCACTGATTTTTATTATATCATACTGAGCGCTCAAAATCATTCACATCTACAACCCTAACTTCGTGCATAAATATTGCTGGCGTTGAAATCGTGCGATCTAAACGATCATGTGAATTTATTATCTTTCACGTTTATCTAATCTTCATCGACATTTTAATATTTGCCAAACAGCTAATGAGCCCATTTAGATGCTTTAATCTTAATCTTCGCATTCCTAAAATTGATTTTAATCCATCTCTCTTTTTCTCTTTCTTTCTTGTTTTTTTATTTACAGCTCAACGCTGGCGCCAACATTTCGCATTTTTTGTTGCTGTGTGTGTGTGTGTGCGGTAAGTTATCATTGTTAATAATCAAATTTCTATGCATAATTCAAAACTGAAATGGAAACAAGTTGAATTTTGATGCTCAAACTAGACAAAAACGCTTTAAATTGAAATTGTCCACATTAACTAAACGCTGCTTGAACTCAAAGCTCTGCCGAACAGGTATTTATTATCGTTATTATTTATCTCTGTTGTTATGGCGTGTTTTCGTTCTTGCTGGGGAATTTCGAAATGTGATATTCGGATATTTTATTACACTTTTTAACAACAATAACGAGCACCTAATTTGGTTACGTAGCAATATGTCAAAGTGATTTTTATTTGAAACTGAAGCACATCTCCAAGCGCAATCAGTGGCTCTTCAATTGCTTTCTTTTTTTTTTTGTTGTGTTTTCGGGTCATAAAATGTACTGGACTATAATAGCAGTGTTTATTTCACAAATTTCTGAATTTTTACGAGCTACGAACAGATAAAACCCACAATTACTTTTTGTTTAATATTTTTGTTATTTAAATAGAAATTAGCTTCCTAACTGCTTTGAGTTGAAATAAAAAATTTTTATAATTAAATTGGAATGGAATGAACCAAAAAGACCGGAATTTGTGTTTTTGTTAGAATTTTTTTAGTATATATATTGTATTCTGACACAGGAATTGGAAACAAAAATGTCTATATCCATAAGTTATACGTTTCTGTAACACTCTCACAAACCCTTCTCCAAAAAATGGTCGATAGTTGTTACGAAACCCATGAAGATTTGTCATCCTTGACGAAAATTTCAATAGACTTTGTGCCCTCACTATCGATACCTCTGCCAGTGTCTCATTGTTAGGAATTTAAACAATGTTCCTACAGCCAGCAACAGTGATTCGGCAGCTTAAAAGTTTGCCTCATACCAAACAACAGTGTACCCAAGCACCAATTCGGTCCAATTGTTTACAGTGCAAGTCCGAATTAAGAGTCTGGCAGTACGAGAGTAGCTCATAACGGATGATATACAGCCAATCCCACCAAAAACTTCACACAAAACCTACTTAATTTGACCACCATTTGCTCCTGCTCACCGCTATCCGACTACGACCATTTTCACTTGACTTTATTGTAAGTGACCAACTTTTCACCACAAAAAAACCGTTTGCTTTATAAATAGATCGATTTTGTTGCGACCCAGCAGCGGTCCGCAAATGGTGATTTGGCCCACGCGTTATTACCGCTAACACGTGTCCAAATATAGAGTATATCGTATCGCTTTGTTAACAGCAATTAAGTATTCTTCAAATATTTAACATTTCAATTCAATTAAACTCGTTTGTAAAATCGAGATATTTAATGGTACTTAAATTATTTGTCGAACATTGCGTTAATTCAACCAAAAAAAAAAAATATATATGTACATTGTGACAAAAAAGTACACGAACATTGTAAATAAAACGCAATATTTATTTTGGTCGCCTTCAAAGTAATACCCAACAGATCTGATACACCTATGCCAACGATTCTTCCAGTCTTCGAAACACTTTTCACAAGCTCTTTTTGAGCGAATTTTTTTTTATATTTTCGGACGATTGAAAACGGTGTAAAATCTACGAATTGTTCCACCACAATTCCGGTAATTTTCGACGGATGTTCTCACGCAAATGTCTCAATACAGCCAAATTGTCCTTCCGGAACAAATTCATGATACACCAAACCACGAATATCGAAAAAAAACAATGAGCATCACTTTGATTTTTGAGCGGCTTTGGCGTGTTTTTTTTTTGGTTCCAACTCGTGTTTTTTTCTCCATTCCGATAATTGCTGACACTTAATTGCATGTCAAGCTCATAAAACCATGTCTCATTGGCAGTTCTATGCATGTCCAAAGAGACCTATTACGGTACTCTTTTCGAAAAAAACAAATTCAGCTTTGTCGGTACAACTCGAGCAAGAACGCATTTCATACCCAAAATATTCACCAAAATCTTTCGAACGAACTCGCGAGAGATGTCGAGCTCTCTTGTCATCTCTATAGCACTTGCCTGACAATTTTCAAAAACCATATCCTTCAATTTTTTAATATTTTCATCAGTTGAAGATGTCGAAAGACGCCCAGAACGAGGCATGTCTTCAACGATCTCTCGACCATCATTATTTGACTTGTGTTTTTGGTAAAACTGAATCTCCGCAACGATTTCGCACACTAAGTTTATTAAAAATACAAAACTGAACACAAATTCTTTTTTCGATATTTTTATCCATGGTAAAAATCGCAACGCAGTACTGAGGTATACCGACTTAAACAGCTGCTGTAAATAAACCGGTTTTACGAATCGGGTTCATGTATGACATAGTAATTCAGGATAGTCCTACCAATAGTAAAATATATTCTTTTGAAATATCAATTATGTGGGGAGTTTAATTACAACTTCCGGCTACTTTTTTGTAACAATGTACATACTTGTATATGTATATTTGGCAAGCGCCTAATGGATGTACTTTAAAAAAAATAAAATTTACTCGACACTTTTGTTGGTAACAGTAAATATTTTAACGTTTGATTTTGCAGGCCTTGAAATTTTTCTGTTTGTGATATATCTATAAATATACTTGCATATCACTGTAGACTGGTTGATGGGTATATTGACCGAAGTATATAAGTATAGCTAAAGTACATTAATGGACGAAATTTCATAACGTTCGTAATGATATAAAATAATAAGTATAGGGAATAACATATGTCATTTATCAAACATATTAGATTCCCCGAGCCAAAATCTAATATTTAATACCTTGAATGGGAATCTTATATGTATTCCTGGGTACTGAAATAGTTAGATGCTATTGCATATTTCAAGCTAATTGAGACGCTATTTTAATATTCTCATTGAGGGCTGCAATTGACCGATTAAAGAAAATGTTCAACTTTTCGTTACCATTTTACCGGCAATAACTCTTAACCAATGCTAAATTTGTTTCTGGTGAGCATTTTCTCTTGGCCTGAGACCAAAAAAAAGATGCACGAAGGTAGGTAAGAAGAATACCGTGGTTGCGAAAACAATTCCAAACACAGTCGATGAGATTTCAGCATCGTTATCAATAATTTATTCTCCGGTGCTTTGTCTTAATGTAATAGTTCGTTGGTTTTTCTACGCTGAAAAGGATATAAATATGTATCATGATCAGCATGATGAGTTGAGTCGTTTTAGCCACGTCCGTCTGTCTGTCTGTCTGTATAAAGTACTCACTTTTGAGTTATCGATCTGAAATTTTGTACACCTCCTTTCCTTCCGAAGAAGAAGTTGCACATTTATCGGTACTGCCGATATCAAACCACTATAGGATAAAGCTGTCATACAAACAGATGGTTGAATGTCAAGTTCCTGTATGGAGAAACTGAACATAACACTGTTTTTTTTTTCAATTGAGTCTCTTTTTTCCGCAGTTTCGTTCGTCGAACATTCCGTTAATGCTATGCAAATACTTGCTATTGTTGTTTGGTCCCTTGTCTAGATAGTCATGATAATAATTCCATGAATATTATTCAATGTGAAACCAACTGCTTTTTTGTATCCCTAGGTTGTTTTTATAAATCTGTCTTTTATGTTAGGTCTAACCAGTAAGCATATGAATTTGATTCTAATGGTGAGAGAGACGCTGGAACACCTTTTATATCTCTGTCCAGCCTTATTTAGTACTCCTCATAGATATCTAGGAGCTTTGCAGTTCAAGGGACTAGATGAAATATTAAAATTAGGTAACAAATTATTCTTAAAGTTCGCAAGAAGACTTTCTGTATGATGAATACTACAACTCAAACCTCTATCTAACATTACTAAGAACCAGTAGATCTATGTATTATAATATATAATATAACCTTACCTAATTATAGTGCTGCCCGCTCATTGAACAAAACGAACCTTTTATCTTAGCCAATATCATATAATAGTATTACTAAAAATTAATATTATGTGATGGAGCTGGCAAATATGACTTGGTAATGGATCAGTTACATAATCATTTAAACTTTCGCAACAGATTTCGCTTTTAAACACATTATACGAAAATACAACTTTTTCAAACAGATTTAAAAAAAAAAATTATATTTTAAGCGCTGTTTAATTCTGTTTAATTTTTGCGAAACAGTTTTTCATATCAGATAACCGCTTTCAGTCACAGAAAAATTTTCCAGCTATTTTGAATAGAGGGCGTTAATTCGCTTGTTAATTTTTAATATAAACAGCCTACGAAAATCTAATGTCATAAAACAGCAAGCAAAAATATGAACAATTTCTCGGAAAATGCGCTTCATTAATGGTTTATCTGCGGCTTTTCGTTAACGATAATTAAAGTTCAAATTGGCTTTTATTAACTCTTGAAAGCTTACTATTTTCTGCTAATTGCATTATATTATTTTTTCAAATCTAGAACTATGTATGTTAGTAATATTTCAATTACGTACATAAATACACCCTATAAATATATTTGTATACGATTTGTTTTTACTGCTTAACCACACTGACTTTTGTTTGACAAACTCGAAATCTAGGCGCATTATAGCGTGCTAGAGGCAAATGGGAAACAATTGTGATATCAGCCGCAAGTATCAACAATTTTTTTGTCAACCTAGCCGCATTTTTCATTATAATAAGATAATATGAGATAGTGTTGAAAACTATTGTTTCCTGTATTTTTTCAGAACTGTTTCATAAAAATTCTGCTGTGTGGCAAACTGGCAAACTAAGCGAATGAGAGCATGCTAAAGCAGAGAGAAGGCATGCAAAAGACAAACTCCACACACAAAACACTTTTCCCGAAACAACCTACATTTGTTATTATAATGAATTAGTAAAGAAAATAATTTTAATTGGATATTATTCCCGAAAATTTCTTCGGCACTGTTCTTTTTTTGTTTTTTCACTTTACAATACTCAATTTGTTTATTCTTTTCCTCGCCCGGTTGAAGCTATTACGAGTATTAGGCTGTCAAATATCTTCCTTCCGCCTTTTTGTCTTTTGAATTTCGCGGCTACTGGCAATACTATACATTCTTGAAAGGTCTTGGCATAACCTACAAAATGACGCTATGCATGATTAGTTTGGATATTGCATTCAACAGTTATAAGCGTGTAAACATGGAGTTCACTAACGCCGAAATTCGCGCTATTTTAAACTTTACCTTCGTTAAAGGCAAATCCACTAGAGAAACGTTCGGTGAGATTAATGGTGTTTTGGGGGATGGTACTTTATCACTTCGAACTGCGGTTGAATGGTGCGAACAACTGGACCGCTTGAAGCAGGCGATCAAGGAGAAGCGTTCAGACTTGGCCAACAGGAAGGGTGTAGTGTTTCACCAGGACAACGCCACACGACACACTTCGTTGATGACTCGTCAGAAGCTGTGGGAGCTCGGTTGGAAGGTTTTAACGCATCCACCATATAGCATGGACATAGCGCCAAGTGATTACCATCTGTTCCTGTCCATGGAGAACGCCTTTGTTGGTGGAAAATTGAACTCAAAAGAGTTCTTCGCAAATAAGGAGAGGGGATTCTACGAGGGGGGTATTCTGAAGTTGCCGTCTAGATGGAAACAGATTAACGAACGAAACGGCGCATATTTGAACTAAATCCGATCACTGTAACACTTTTTATAAATCATTGAATAAAGAGCAAAAAAACGGAAGGGGGATATTTGACAACCTAATATAAGGATCATGGAGCCAGAAAAGTAAAAATCTGTTAGTCCACGTATCATCGACATTGGATGACTCCGGATAATTTTCAAGTTGCTGCTCAGCTTAATTCACGAACATACATAACTAAAGTTGAGGCCACTGACTCCGAATTTCGGTAGCAAATTTTAATAATTTCGACTTTTTGTTGAATCGTTTATCTTTTCATGATGAAATAGCAAACCTTACTAAAAAACGTCGAAAGAGTGATAAAAAATATGGCGTCGATTGCGATCCCTATCGGTTTTGTAACGTACGTACTGAAAAACAAGTTTCTAAACCAACTCAGCTCGTCACGCCGAGCATATATATATATATACTTAATAGGATCTCCCAAGTTTCTTTACGGATGTTACAGAATTTGTAGCAAACTTAATATATCCTGTTTTGGGTATAATGTTTGAATAAAATTATGAGTATCCTTAATAAAGTCCTTGAGCTTGACTTTCAAACTTCAATAACAATAGAAAAAATATTTTTGCAGAGCTTAAGCAGCATACAACATCTGCATATAAATTAACTAACACTCAATACATACTTAAATGGTATAAATAGTACAATGTACTTATATACATGATGCTCTCATTCACACTTTCCTTCACCGAAAAGTTCTGTCCTTGTTTACGATCTTTGCAACAAAATTAGAAAACTGGTGTGACTGGCAAATATTGTGGGAGAGCAAATAACAATAGCGATTCAACTGCAAGAAATGGGGAAGTAATAACTTGTTACATTGTTATCAACTTTTTCGCCATATAAATAGCTCTGCAAACACCTACAGCAAGTGTTTACATGCAAACAGACACACATACAGACACACACATAAATTCATTCTGTATTTGTATTTGTTAAACAGCGCGGAGGTAAAGTACAATGCCATAAGCGCTATTCAAAATTACAAATTTCGGTCACATTTTGCCGTTAGATATGTACTTGCGCCCCTGCGCCTAAAAGCATACAAGCATGTAACATATTGTTTTGTGCTCACTCACACTTGCGCATTGGCTTTCACCATTTGCGCTCGATATTTACGACTAAACTTTGCTTTTCTATAAACACCGAATTTTAGCGTCTAAATATAAACGGTACTTTGGTGTTGATGTTAAAGTTGTTTTTGACTTTTTAGTGTTGTTTGGGCAATTATTGGTTGGGTAAAAATAATAAATATGTGTTTTTGTTCGAATTTTTTAATGGTGTTTAAAAGTCTATTAAGAACTTTTTTTTGCCAAAAAATATGTATACTATGTTTTGAGTTTTCTCCATTGAATATAATCGAAACTACCCACTTTGTCGTTGTTTTTGCATATTCTTCTCATGCTATCCCCTCTCATACATTGTTTTACTTTCCATACTTTTATTAAACCTCTCTCTTAAACTCTTTCCCTCAAACTCTTTTTCTGTTTCATGCGCTTTGCTCCCACATACTAATTCCCACTCTCAAATTTTCTCTTCCTCTAATTTTCTTTTTGTTTTTACTGTTTCTGTTCTCATACACTATTCCTATTTCCTTTCTACTATTTTTGTCTCTCTTTATCTAGCCCACAGAAACCCTTTATACTTTTCACAGTAACTTTTATTTCGACTTCCATATATTTTCTATATGCTGGTCACCATGAGTCCAAATGAAAATGTGAACCGTTCTTATTCGACTTCAAGAGTTTAAATAGAGCTTTCCGAAAGTGTGGAACCTTTCACAGAGACAACCATGAGGCATATCTCATTACTTCTATTACGAGGTGTGTTCAAAAAGTATCGCGAAGTTTGTGTTTTTTCAAAAATTATTTATTTATTCATGAATATCTATTTTGTCCCCTTCAAAGTAATTCCCATGAGATATTATACACTTGTGCCAACGGTTTTTCCAATCTTCGAAGCACTTCAAAAAATCATTTTTTTTATCTGCTTCAGCTCCTCCTTCGATGCCGTCTTTATCTCGTCAAGAGAAGCGTAACGTCGTCCTTTCATGGGCCTCTTCAGTTTAGGGAACAAGAAAAAGTCACAGGGGGCCAGATCTGGGGAATACGGTGGCTACGGCATTATTAGTGTGTTGTTTTTGGCCAAAAAGTCGTGCACAAGCAACGATGTGTGTGAGCAGGGGCGTTGTCGTGGTGCAAAAGCCAATTTCTGTTCTTCCACAAATCCGGGCGTTTCTGGCGGATTGCTTCGCGCAAATTGCGCATAACTTGCAGGTAATATTCCTTATTGGCCGTTCTTCCCTCTGGTAAGAACTCATGATGCACCACGCCCCTGCAATCGAAGAAAACTGTCAGTTACGATTCGCGATACTTTTTGAACACACCTCGTACATGGTGCATTAAGGTGGTTCATATTATTTTTTAGCAACCTGGCCTTATTTATCAACCTAACCGCAGCCAAGAAGAAAGTTTGTTTCAATAATCGTGCATTACGAAAAAAAAATTAACATATTATTATTTTAGCATTAGGGTGGGCAATATTTTTTTTTTATTTTTTTTTAACTTTCTGGGAAATTATGAGAGAAAATATTCATAAAGGACATATTTTATATTTTTATTTAATTAGAACACTCTCGCATTGCAAAAATATATATATCCTCACTCTATCACATATTATTATTTGAGCATTAGGGTGAGTAATTTTTTTTATTTTTTTTTTATTTTCTGGGAAATAATGAGAGAGAATATTCGTAAATGTATATATTTGATTTTTTATTGAAATATAATACTTGCACATTAGGGTGGCTATGCTCTCTAACCTTTTTCAGTTACAACTTTCTGAAAAAAAAACGAAGAATATCGTATTCATAGGGATGATATTTTATTTCAGTATAATATTATGGCTTTAGGGTGAACCATTTGACTATGTCGGACTATCATTTTCAGGCATTAGTTTGGGTTATCTGGCAATATGTATTTTTTTTTTGTTTTAGACTTTCCATGAAAGACTGACAAAGCAGTAAGAAAATATATTTTATTTTTATTTCATTTCACTAGTTCCCACCCCACCCTAGTATAAACTATGCATATACTTGCACTAGGCATATGCGCAATTAAATAGCACGCGAATTGCTACCTAGCAACCACCTAAGCAACGAAATTGTCCTCGCAATCTAATGACACCGCGAGAATTTCCAATTATAACAGAAATAATCAGAATTGCACCCCCATCCCCCCTGGCGCCGAAGCAGCAGCATCTGCGTCAAAGGCAACAAGATGCCAAACAATTCCATATTAACGTAAGCACAGTTGGTGTACACCGTTAGAGCACACACGCTTGAATGCGATTAGTGGCAGCAAATGATTTGAATGCCAACTCTCTTGCAAAAGGCATATTTGCGTGTCTGCGTAAACAAATACCGACTTCAAAGGTGCATACATAGACGGATTTCGAAATTTCATATCAAATATTCGATTGCTTTCAATAAATGAAATACGATGCAAGACACGCTCATACACCCACATAGGTGCTGAGATAAGTCAAGTCATTCTCGCGGTGAGAGGTGGCGATAAAAAGAGAGTGAACGTGCAGGGATGAGTTGAAGGGGACCTTGTAATAAACAATATGCGATTAAACTGCTATGCCTTCCTTGTGGCAAGCGCTTTACGTAAGCGTTATTGTTATGCGACAACTGTTGGCGCCAAGTAGCTAAATATTATAAATTATTCCTAGAATATGTCAAGCGACTGCACGCTCAATATGAGCACGGGAGCATGTTCATATTTACATATTACATTGCTGATTAGAAGTGAACGCAAAATATGACGCAAGAATTTCGACTATTTAATATGCCATGAACACACTTGTGCACACACGTTTATAGGGTGTAAGTTTTGGAGGAAGTTTTATTTCAAAAACACAATTAACTGTTCAAGTGTCTAGTATTTTGGTTCGAAAATGTTAAGCTTTTTAGGATTTGAATGAAGTTTTGGAAATAATACCACTGCGACTTCCCCTTAAGATCCACCTTTCAGTTTGGTTTTACACCACTTTTCCAGCGGATCCATTAGAATCTCTCATCCATATGCTCGGAGCTTCTATGGCGTTGTTCTCAACGAACACAATTCCTCTTCTTTTGATCAAAACTGGCGGCTTCTGAGTGATTGCTTTCATCAGATAGTTCAATTGTGGATAGCTGGAATCCGAATTAAGAGACCTTGACCGTTTCGTTCGACCGTTTCATAAGTGAGCCACTCTCCATCACCTGTCTCTTTGTAACGCGTAAATTCGTTCAATAAAGCTCCTTTATGGTATGAGGACTCACCGTGATGAAAAGTTCAGGTCCTACCATGTTATTGGAAGCTGCGAGCTCATCAACCAGTTCATTACCGGCTAGACCATTGTGACCGGACACCCAGTTGAGGTGCACCTGGTTACGTTTCGCTAGACTATTAAGCCGTTCTCCACGCTCCAGCACCAGTAGCGATTTGATCTCATAGGCGGAGATTACTTTAAGTGCCGCTTGACTGCCGCTAAGTACTTTCCTTGCGATTGATACTGGTGTGGAGACTGAAAAAGTTGGAAATCATTTGCTTAAAGCACACAGTATTGATTGTAATGTTGATTCTGTCTTCAATTTTCGTCTTCGAAACAGTAACATTTTCTGGTTGTAAGTCAGTCCGAAGAGTCTTTTCAGCGCTTATGTACTCCAAAAAAGTTAATTTAGGGTATTTTCGTAGCCGCTAAGTCAGTAAAGGACCTCAGCGTCAAAGATGGTATAAATTCTCAAGGCTTACAAACGATTTTGTGGTTTAAGTCCTTTTAAAATAATTGCCCAAAATTTATTGAATTTAATTTGACAATTGCCTTAACAGCGATTCCTTTAGTTAAATCCATAACTCCAAAAACAGCATCCTATACTTATCCTTTAATGCTGAATATAACAAAGAAAATCAAAATTCCACGAATCAGTTGCATGCATTATTTTTAATAACGCTGGCAGCGCTTGTGGCCTTTGGAATCTTGTTGTTATGTGGTGAACTTGTTGATTGCCGCAATGTAATGCATCGGTGTGTGGGAGTGGTAACTGAAGTACGTACAACATTTGATAACGAAACACATTGTCTTTGATGTGGATTTACACATGTGTAATATAATAGAACAATGAAGATGATTTCAATTATGGTAGTAGTGGCGTCTAACTGTATTTGCCGAGTGAAGTGAGCGCACTTTTGTTAATCATTTTAATAGTAGGCGAGGCTTGAGTTCAGCTGAAACTCATATTTACTGAAATGTATACCATGTTCAACGAAATATTCGTTTTGGAGTTAGCTTGTCGAACGGAAGTCTAAATATAAATTCGTTAAAATTTTGCATTTGTGATGTTTATATAGAGATAGTATGATTGTTAGTTAGACTAAACTAAGGCTAGTAGTATGTTTATTACTACTTAAGATAGGACTAACTGAGACCATTTGGCAATGCTCTTCTGTCTCGAGAAAATTCCACGGTTTTTGTGATATCGATCTGGAATTTCGCATAGATCTTTTTCTTCTCAAGAACCTGCATATTTGTATGAATCGTCAATAACGCATTACTATAACATATAGCTGCCATACAAACTGGCCGATCCAAAGCGCATATATCGATATTTGAAAAACTGGCTTCTCATATCAACTCTGTCTAGACTTTACTACTAGCAAAATTCAAGTAAGCTGAAAAGGTAAAATATTAGCTTGAAATTTTTTTCTTCTTTCTACAAATAATTTGTGAGTTGAATAATAAACTACAAGACTGATAATACTTTTAATAGCTTTCTTGACTTTTCTTTGGCATAGATCAATATTATAGAGCAAACTCGGCTAAAGAGCTTTTCATGAACTTTCTATGTCAAAGCTTTCTTCGGGATTTTGTGAAGCAAGTTCGGTTAGAGAGCTTTTCACGAGCTGGCCGTGTCAATGCTTTCTTTAAGATGATGTGGAGCAAGTTCGGCTAGAGAGCTTTTCACGAGCTTTCCATATCAGAGCTTTTTTCAAGATTTTGGTCAGAGCTTTTCACAAGCTTTCCATGTCAACGCTTTCTTCACTGCAAAGTACATACTGGGAGAATCCAGCTGGTCTTTCTTCACTTATATACAAGTATACCCCCTTATACAGAAAATCGTTGATTATTTGACTTATTGATTTAATGATTTCTCCGGTATTTTATGACTGATCAAATGTCTTTTTATGACGTATTTTGTCTAAAATTAATAATATCACTTTGTTATATCGTACATAAACTGACCATCTACTGTTGTCAATTTTGCTTCTGTCAGAACTATGGTCCTGGTAGTAGATGCTTGAACTAATACCACTCGACTTAATTGCAATTAAGAGTCAACAGCTGAAAATTATCACAAAGGAAGCATCAGCTGTCAATTTGTATGCCACGAACAACAGTTATCTAAGCACACAAGCAGCTAGTATGTACATACATATGTCAACAAAATCATGTACATACATATGTACATATACATATGTGTCTCACAGGTATTTGCTTTAGGGTGCTACCCAAAAGTGCTCATCAAGTGTGAACTGGAGTGACAAATTTGTATTATTAGCTTCAAAGTTGACGCCTGAGTCAATACAAGCACTTGCTAAGCCTTGGCTGCGTTGGGTTTCAGTGTCTCCTACGAATTTTGGTTTTTGCAATTTCTACTCAATTTTAGTCGTCATTCATTAAATTGTTGAACATCATCATCAGTATTGGTGAGTTTGATGGTTGTAGGGTTCTCAGCCCCATTTTCAAACGTCTATTTAGCGACCTCTACGCGATCTCGTTTTTGCAAACGATTCAGGTATTTTATCACGGGCCCAGCATTAACCAAAAATGTATTGAGTTGACCCATAAGAGATATAAAGATCCTATGCTATCTCTCTGAGGCCAAAATGTCGATTTTCGAACTCAGTTTCTTTAACTTTTTCGATATTTGATGAAAGCTTTCGATAACTAAAACGACCTTCACTGATTACTTACATATGCATATACTCGTATGTAGTACTCAGACTCTCTAAAATACTTCTGAAATATTTTTAACGATTTCGAGATTTTATTGGAAAGACAAAATTTCAAGTCAATTCGTTGGTAATATTTTTAGAATATTATATAAGAAATGCTGCGCTGATCTAAGATTTTTTTTATCGATTTTTTTAACGTGCACAGTTTTATTGGACCAGTTCAAGTCAGATTTGATCAGATGGTAAAGATTTGGGTCCTTCATAAGTACATGAAACAATCTGCATACTGTTTAACAGGCACTAAGCCTTGAAGTCCCCAATTGGAAAAAATAACCATTACAGAGTATATATTCCACCGTTATTTAATACTCTTCCCTACCTTCCTAATGTGCATATATTTGTAGTGAACACAAAATTACTCATATGTAAAAAGATAATTAGAAAATTTGACTGAAACAGAATGACACCAGGCTACTGTCGACAGGCTTTAATTAACTGGGGTAGATTTTCTACTTGATTTGATTGTCAATTAGTTGTGTCTGTTATCTTAACTAACTAATGAACCAAATATAGTAAGCTTTTTTTTTAGTGAATAGAGCTTCGTTGCCAGAGCCAGATTTGATATTAATGTGTTTAAGAGCTGATAGTAAACACCAAAATAATGTAGTCACTGCATAAACGCATATAGTATACCTACATATCAAATTGATTTCGAAGTATCCATTACAGCGCAATTTACCGTTGAAAAATAGTTCATGGATTATTTTCGTGAATAGCTAAAAGCCCAACGCGTTTAATGCGTAGTTAATTGAGCATGGAATTTAGCGCTAATTGACAGTATTAAAATTCGTCCGAATCGTATTAATATCATCACTGTCAACCACTGCTTAGATAACAAAACAAGCAAGTAAGGTAGTGCTAAATTTGGACGCAATCGCATGCTAAAATATTTTCGAAATTTATGAAGGGTTAAAAACGCTTGAAATAGTTCAAAGGTCTGCACAAATTTCGCTAAAGGATAGATTTTACTATTAGACAAAATTGTCAACCGCTTGTTTTCATTCGTTTGAGATACATTATATATTTAAATTAATTAATCTGACTAAATGAAGTTAGAATTTGAACCAGATCAGCGCTGACACATTTTTTGGTTCGTTACCGCAGCATTCCTGGCGGGCATTGGCACGCTTCATATCCTAAACATTAACCAAAAATGTGTTAAGTCACCCTGCTATCTCTCTAATTCCTAAATGACGATTTTCAAACTCAGTTTCTTTAACTTTTCCGATATTTGATGAAAACCCGGCGAACTAAGCGCATTATTTATGTCTTAGTTTATCGAAATATCACAAATTCTAAATATGATATGATAATTGCGATACGATATTGGTTGAAAATTTGGCGAAAACTCACTAAATCAATGCAATATGCGTCGTTGCATTATCGTAGTGCAAAAACCAAGAATTGTCGGCCCCTAATCCCAGTCCTCTTTTACGCATAGACTCAAATAGTATTCCTTGCTGACATTTTGACCGGTCGGAAGGAATTCAGAGCACACCACAGCTCGATAATCGAAGAAAACCGTTCACATAACCTTGATTGTTGAACTGCTTTGATGTGTTTTTTCGCATTCGGCTCACCTTTGCCAAGATATTCGGCCGATTGATCATCTATTTCCAGATCGCAAGGATAGATTCAAGACCCACCCTTTTAATGAAATGTTTCATATTATTCTGGTAGTCAAAAAGCATTGTTCCACAAAAGTTAACGAGACGCTGTTTCTCGAAAAATGGAGTGATTTTGGAACCAATCGTGCTTTCAATTTTCTGAGGCCCAAATGATCTTTCAAAATTATTTTCACTGATCCTTTCGATATTCCATCGACGCCAGTAAGATCTCTTACTGTTAATCGTCGATTCTCAAGCGCCAATTATTTTATTTTATTAATGTATTGATCATCAGTTGATGGTGACGCCTTGGACTTGTTTCGCCGTTAACACGTTCTCGATCCTCTTTGAATTATTTGTACCAATCAAAATTTCTATTTTCGCGGCACAAAAACAATATTTTTAAAGAAGCCACCAACTTTTTTACGCTCTGTACTATATGTGTCGTTTAGTTTCAATATGAAAAACAACCGTAAACAAAACTATTACACTATTGTGCCACATGTTGTTCTTACTCTTGTTCAAATATTTTGTTGTTTGCTCATAACCATAATTCACACACGATAATTATAAATGCTTTCGTAAAAATGTAAATCGAAATATGTAATTTTCAGAAAACACGAAATTTAGTTTTTTGATTTACAAATCATTACTTATATGTACGCCATTTGATAGATAACAGTCTCTAGTTATTTGATTACTTTGAGGTCATCATTCAGACGGACTCCAATAAAAGTAAGAGTACAGCTTATCCCACCTGTCAGATTGAAAAGTAATGAACTAAGGTGGCGATCAACCAGTGCTCTAAAGTTTTGATGCTTTCAAGTATGTTCCAAATCTTTTTGAAATTTACTGAGATGCCTCTTTTTTACTGTTCAATGGACTAGTGTTCTCGTTGTCAGGCGGCAGGTGAAAGTGATTGCTATGCAATAATCCAACAAGCGCTGTCTACATTGAAGGACTAACCAGGAATACTCGATTACCTTAACAAGTAGATATCTATCACGTTGTTGTTGTTGTTGTACCGCCAAAATTCTGCCCAGTTGACAGTCCTTGACCCGATAAAACAACCGGGTCCGTACCTTTAAGTAGACTCGTTGGAATGGTCTATGTCTATGTATCGTTGCGATAACGAGCTGTACATTAACACTGAACATCGCAGACAAAGTTCTCATCCATTTTTTGTTGAATTGATGTAGAAATATTGTTTTCAAGTTAAAATATTCGAATTTTAAAAACTACATTTTTTCCATAAAAACCTAGCATTTTGCGAAGGTTTTTAGAGACTTGATATTTAATTCTGATACTTCATCCAGTCATTTGAATTGCGAAGCTCCTACAAATCTAAGCAGAGTTCTAGATTAGACTGAAAAGAAGCAGAAGAGCTGTTACGGTCTTGCAGTCATGCCTACTTCACTGCACTTTCTAAGGCGTGATCCATTTCGAGGTTCCCTACCTTTTTTTTTAGAAAAAATACTGAAACTTCAAATTTAATATGGAATGTTTGACGATTATCTCTTTCATCATCATTTCAGTACAATTTTCGATGACTCGTTGGAACACTTCGAATGTTAACTGGCGAATGACACGCGCGATGTTTTGCTCCAAGTCCTGAATCGAAGCGGTAGTGTCCGCATAGAATTTAGACTTTACATATCCACACAGCAAAAGTCCAATGGTGTGATATCACATATCATCTTTCAATGTATCAATGAATTGATGCGATGTGTGGGAAGTGGCGCCGTCTTGTTGAAACCACATGCCACCGATATCACAAACTTCAATTTCAATCATCGAATAGTCGGTTATCATGGCGCGATAATGGTCGCCATTGACTCACAGGCATCATTTTTGAAGAAATATGTACCAATGAGTCCACCGACCCACCAACCACACCAAACCGCTGTGTTTTCTGAGTGAAATGGCAGCCCTTGAATCTTTTCACGTTGATCTTCGTCCCAAAATCGAAAAATTTTACATACCCATTGAGCTATAAATGGGCCTCATCGCCGAACAAAATTTGGCTCGAACACGTCGGATCTTCTTGGAACTATTCGAAGTTCATAGAGCGAAGCGATTTCTCTTGGGAAGGTCGAGCGGCTTCAGTTCTTGCACAAGCTGTATTTTGTACGTTTTTAATTTAAGATCTTGGCGTAAAATGCGTCAAGTCGTTCCATAAGTCAGTTCCAGTTGCTGGGAACAGCACCGAATCGATTCTCCACGGTCTTCGTGTACACTCTCAGCTACGGCTGCTATATTTTCTTCACTGCGTGCTGGACGTTGTCTATTCGGTCGAATATTATCTTGCTATTTATTTATTGCCGTATGCACAAAAGAAATCAATTTTAGTCAATAATTGACATTTTCTTTAACATTTCTGAATTTCATTCGATACTAAAGCTCAAAATTTCCTAACCAACACCCTTTAGTTAGAAAGCTAGCCAAATATAAATGTTTATCGATAAGTACTCATATAAAACACGACCTTGATGACGGCATTTCTCTTTGAACAAACTGGCGCCTATTTATCATAAAAATGGGAAACTACGAAAGAACTGGATTCGAGCTGACGAAAATGATCAAATTATACAAATATGCAATCAAATATATTAAATTAAGGTATTGCTTACGCAATTATTTAATATTACTTTTTATACTTCTTTTCTATTATGAATATTTTCTAATCCCCCCAAAAAAATATTAGCGATCACTATGTTTTTTTTTTGGAAATAAATACTTCACATTACAATAAACTTAAACTTATTAAAATTAACAATCGCTAATAACGCCATTAACCCGCTGTGCCCAGACGAAAACAAAGAATAACAACAAAAACACAATTGGTGATTAACTAAAAGACGTCACTGGAATTAGAGCTTAATTTATGCCAAGTCCAAAGCCAATAAAAATCGAAACATAAACAAAAAACGAATCAGACGTAGAAGAAATCCAGAAAGTAAATAGCACAAATATTTAGTACATATATATATACATATATGAATATACCTAATGGCTCATTAAGCAACTTTTATGGTGTGCTGATGTGATTAGTTCTGGACACCAAACTTGTAATAAACATTTAATATATGTAGTGTTGACAATTTTTGGCTATTTTTAGTAAAAAGTTTCACTTTCAATATACAAGTATTCCTGACACAATTCGGGATAGCTGGAAACAGTGGGTCCAAAATTTTTACAAATATTTCTTAAAGCTTTTAATAATTGTTTAAGTTTTATTTGTAGTGGTTAATTTTAAAGTAGTTTTTAATTATAAATATTTATTATTATTTTTAAATATTTTTTTTTTTTCGATTTGTTCTCCAATAAATGTTAACTTTATATTTTATTATCACATTCATATTTTTATTTTTTTTTTATTTATACTGAACTTTAATGAACCAAATATGTACCATTTTGGTCGACCACTTTTTGCCATTTTTCTGCTGGAGACATTATTCCAAAAGTGTAAAGCTTTTCCGGTTTCTCAGCGAAAAACTGCGACAAGTCATTTTCACAGGCTCCATTAAAAGTTTACTCCATTAAAAGAGTTCTGCATTGACCGAAACAAATACTAGTAGTCCGATAGTGCAAGTTCAGGGCTATATGGCGGATGTATCAAAACTTTCCAGCCAAGCTCCGTTTCCATTTTGCCGAGTTATCTAAGTTATGTGTGGTCTAACGTTATCCTGATGGAAGACGAAGCACTTTCTGTTGATCAGTTCTGGCCGTTTTTTTCGATTGCTTGCTTCAATTTCATCAGTTGTTGACAGTAAAATGTAGAATCAATTGTTCGACCAGGCTTAAGCAACTCATAGTAGATGATTCCTTTCCAATCCCATAAAACACTCAGCATAAACTTTCGAGGCGTCAATCCTGGCTTTGCGACCATTTGTTGATCTTCACCACGCTTGGACCATGATTTTTTTCGCACATTATTGTCATATATAATCCTTTTTTCGTCTCCTATTACCATTCGTTTCATAAATGCTTCGATTTCATTTCGTTTCGTGGACTAATCGCAGATGTTAATTCGATCCATTAAATTTTTCACAGACAATTCATGTGGTACCCAAACATCCAGCTTCTTTTTGTAGCCAGTCTTTTTTAAATAGTTCAAAACCTTTTGATAATGAATGTTAAGTTCCTTCGCGATATCATGGCTGCTTACGTGACGGTCATGGCCATTCTTTTCCATAATTTCGTCGACTTTTTCAACGAAAGGTCCTCCAGAGCGAGGTGCATCTTTCACATCGAAATTTTCAGAACGGGAGCGAGCGAACCGATATTGTGCTACACGAACTTATACAATATCGTCTACGTAAATTTCACAAATTTCATTGATGGCTTGCGTGTCATTCTTTCCTTTTTTATACAATAATTTCAAAATATAGCGAATTTCTTCATTATTTTTACTCATTTTTGAACAACTGTAACTTCTTTCCAACTTCCCAGAATTTCCGTTGCCAAATACGAAAACACTTTTTCGTCTATCCTATATTTTTTATTTTTAAATTTCTAATGTTGTTTTTTTTTGAAATTTTAAGTTTATTTTTTACTTTCATATTCGAATATTTTATTTTTTTCTTAATTCTATATTGTTTTTAATTATTTTTTTTTCGATTTATGTTCCAGCTAGTGTTAAATTTTTAGTTTTATGATTATTTTTCAAATTTTGTTTTCAATTACTTTTTTCCTATTTCATTTTTTTACTTAAATTTTTTTTATTTCAAAAATGGTTTACATTTCATTTTTCTCAATTTTATTTAAATTTGTCCAAATATTTAATTTTTTTAATTTTCCTGTTTATTTTATTAATTATAATTATTTTTTTTTTGTTTAAATATTTTTCCTGTCTTTCCAAACCCCAACTTGGTTTATATTATTATTTTTTTGCGACACTTTCCTAAATATTATTGCAAACTTTCAGAACTCGTCCAATGAACTTGCCGCGCTTTTGCTATTTCTTTAGTGTTTGTTGTTTGTACTGACAAAATTTTATATATTCTTTTTTCTGCTATACTTGAATGATTAAAATAACAAACAGCACCAATCAAATATTGGAAATTCCCGGTTGTATTTTAGGCAAGAACTTTAGCGAGCAAAACAAAAAAGTGTCGAAAGAAAAGGTGAAAAAAATATTGAAAAAATTGCGCCGGCATACCTATGCAAATGAGGCGGCTAAGACGAAAGCGCAATATATAAATATGTATATATGTACATATGTATGTTCTGTGTGTATGCATATACAAATGCTTCTAAACCGCTCGATAAGGACTGCATGCGCGGTATAGTGGGGAAGCGTGCTGAATAAAGGTGGGCGGCGGCAACAAGTGGCGAGCGCTAAAGCCAAGCAGCTAAACGTTCCCACAACAACAACAATTTCAACAACAGCAACCTCAAAAGCAATTATTTCCCACAGGCTTGCACGAAGAGTTGAAATTTAGGTGAGCGGTGAGACGCCTTAAACGCTGGCAAGCCTCGGCCTTAAAAAGCAACAAAGAAATTAAAAAATTAATTAAAATTGAAATTAAAAAAAAAAGAAAAAAATGCAAAACAAAATAATAAAAACAAAAACATAACAAAAGCCACAAAAGCGGTAACTTGATAGCGCCTACAAGTGAGCTCAAACAATCACACGCACGCACACGTATGTCTGTATGTATGTGTGCAGAGTTGCGCTTGCTTAACGGCGCTGTTAAACGCCAAGCGCTAATTACCAAAGCTAAGACTAATTTATGAATTTAATAATTTAAAATATATTAAATTTCTCATGGTCTCGAATTTCGAACGGGAACGCGGCATAAGTCCCTAAAGGCTTGTTGTTGTACTGCGAAATTTCTGCTTTTATTTCGCATTTTCTATTCTTCGCTTTACCGTTGCTAATACAAGCCGCCTGCTGCTTGTTAGCCTACTCGCTAGCTCTGCTAGTTACCACTGGTGTTGTTGTTGTAATTGTAGCGCCTGGTATTTGCGACAATTTTTGCAGAACTTAAGCGATTTGTTTGTTCTTTTGCGGCACGGGAAACGAGTTCTTACTTTTCGTACATTTTTCGATTTTTTTATTTTTATTGTTGTTGTGCGCGTCAAAGCGAGCTTTTAGAATTTCGGTATTTTGAAATATTTGCTTGCGTTTAAGCCGGCGTCCCGTTGGTTTAAACAAAAAACAAAACGAACGCAAGTCTCTCTGGATCTTAACAGCATCAACGCCGAAGGCAACAACAACGCTCGGTCACCTTGCAATCCCAGCCAGCCGACCAGCGTTCTTACGCGCTCTCCTAGTATAAATAAGCCACAGCGCCCTGTATTTGATAACATTCGCAAACGTATCTTGCAAGCTCGAGGTTCTAAGAACATCCCATTTCAATCAATCCAAAATTTTTATAATCAAAATGAACAAATATTTGGTGTGCTTTGCTCTCTTCTTGGCCGTCATCTGCTGCCTGTCCCTGACAGAGGCCGCTCCAGCTCGTGAAGAGCTCCTCGACTGGCATACCGCTATTGAGAAGATCATTGGTAAGTCGAAAATTTTCGATCGCAGCAAATAATTCATTTGTAAAATTGCTTTCGTAAACTCTTTGCAGCGGCTTATGAAAGAAAGTATCCCGGACCATCGAAAATCTATCCACCAGAGGTCGCTCACGTGGTCGATCCCAAAAACCTATACCTCGCTTAGTTAGTGCCGTGTGTTTATTGGATTGCCGTTAGGCTATCTCTAGTTGTTGTGTGTTCGAACTTTAAGGCTTACTGTACCTAAATAATGTTAAAACAAAAAATATTAAAATTAATAAAAAAATGAGATTAAAAATTTAAAAGTTCTGATGTGTATTTATAAAATAACTTGGTTTTAAAGATCAAAATAAAATAAGAGATATATAGTACGCATTAGTAGATAGACTAATTTCGAGAAGACAGCAAAACATAAAAAAATTTTAGGGAGCTACAAAGCGTATGGCCATTCCGAACTCCTAACACCGGTTCTATAATATGTTTATACTGACTAAAGCGGAGCTAATTCTTGGCGGCAGGAAAATTGTACCGTTTTTTAAAGGAAACACGTTTAAGTATTGATCTAGTTCTTTTTGGTAGGGAACTGAAAGGTTATTCATTTCGAGATTCTCAACTTTTTTAACGAAAAATAAAGAAACTTCAAATTGGATGGGGAATGTTTATTATCATTCGAAAGTATATACTTTAGCATTTATTTTTTTGAGATTCTTTCAAATGTTGTCGCAAATGATCCATCCGTTGAGTCCAAGTTTCGATGACTCGTTCGAGCATTTCGACTGGTAACTGGCGAATGACACGCGTGATTTTTTGATCCAAGGTCTGAATCGAAAAGGAATTGTCCGCATAGACTTCAGATTTTACATATCTTCACCGAAAAAAGTCTAACGGTGTGATATCACAAGACCTTGGTGGCTAATCACCTCACCCAAAAAGTGAAATTCTTTGCTCACCGAAGTCTTCTTTCAATAAATCTATTGATTGATGCAATGCCTGGGAAGTGGCGCCGTCTTGCTGTAACCAAATGTCGCCGAGATCACGAACTTTAATATCGTGCATCAAATAGTCAATTAACATGGCGCGACAACAGTCGCTATTGACGGTTACGTTCTCTTCGGCATAATTTTTGAAGAAATATGGACCGATGATTTCACCGGCCTACAAATCACACCAAACCGTTGCTCTTCGTCCCAAATGCGGCAATTTTGGTAACTGTTTTCTCATAATGGCAACTTTCTCCTTATTCCTGCTTTAATAGTCTACTACGTTGGCCTTATCTCGACTTATTCGAAATTGGACAGTACCTATGTTATAAGAAATCATTTCCGAGTCAGTGGACTCGTATATGTGGAAGCAAGAAGCCTTTGAAATGTAACCTTCCGAGAAAAAACTGTCGAACCTACGGATTAATGTTTCAATCATAAGAAAATTTAGGCTTTAGCCAGCTGAAAAGCCGCTCTGTAAATATCTGATTCACAAAAGTAGAACTAAAAATAAAAACTTACTCCCTGTCTAATTTCGTACAAAACCGAACATTCCTCAGAATTAGATGAATGAAAACTTGTCGAAATGTGCACAGAAATTATCTACAAAAATTGTTAACTCAGAAATGTGGAGTCATTCTTAAATGAGCTTAAGGTGATAACGATACGAGAGCGTTGGGAAATTTCTTCGCCTCAAACCTACTTCAATCTCCACCAGAACAATATGCTACACGGTCGGAACCGACTTTGTTTCAAAGTACAAAACGCCAATATTTTTCGACTTAAAACTACCTACATAGCTGCCATTTTGACATGAACCTCAAGAAAAAATCTATATATACTAAAGGGTGATTTTTTTGAGGTTAGGATTTTCATGCATTAGTATTTGACAGATCACGTGGGATTTCAGACATGGTGTCAAAGAGAAAGATGCTCAGTATGCTTTGACATTTCATCATGAATAGACTTACTAACGAGCAACGCTTGCAAATCATTGAATTTTATTACCAAAATCAGTGTTCGGTTCGAAATGTGTTTCGCGCGCGTGTTTTGTTCAGCGATGAGGCTCATTTCTGGTTGAATGGCTACGTAAATAAGCAAAATTGCCGCATTTGGGGTGAAGAGCAACCAGAAGCCGTTCAAGAACTGCCCATGCATCCCGAAAAATGCACTGTTTGGTGTGGTTTGTACGCTGGTGGAATCATTGGACCGTATTTTTTCAAAGATGCTGTTGGACGCAACGTTACGGTGAATGGCGATCGCTATCGTTCGATGCTAACAAACTTTTTGTTGCCAAAAATGGAAGAACTGAACTTGGTTGACATGTGGTTTCAACAAGATGGCGCTACATGCCACACAGCTCGCGATTCTATGGCCATTTTGAGGGAAAACTTCGGACAACAATTCATCTCAAGAAATGGACCCGTAAGTTGGCCACCAAGATCATGCGATTTAACGCCTTTAGACTATTTTTTGTGGGGCTACGTCAAGTCTAAAGTCTACAGAAATAAGCCAGCAACTATTCCAGCTTTGGAAGACAACATTTCCGAAGAAATTCGGGCTATTCCGGCCGAAATGCTCGAAAAAGTTGCCCAAAATTGGACTTTCCGAATGGACCACCTAAGACGCAGCCGCGGTCAACATTTAAATGAAATTATCTTCAAAAAGTAAATGTCATGAACCAATCTAACGTTTCAAATAAAGAACCGATGAGATTTTGCAAATTTTATGCGTTTTTTTTTTTTTTAAAGTTATCAAGCTCTTAAAAAATCACCCTTTATAATCACATCATTCTTAAAATTCGGTGATCTTTCATTGCTTTAGAGTATAATGAGCCTTTGAAGATCGGTTACGCTCATTTTCTGGACCGGTTCAAGTTATGTCTAGAACAACATACAGGGTTTGGAAAGTAATGTCGTGAGTAAACTAATTTTAACTGCTTCAAGGGACCCATGACGCGTTCCACGGAGCGCATTTTCCACTTCCAAAAACAGAAAAAAGTCACAAGAGGCCAAATGCGGCGAATATAATGGCTAAGCGGCGGTAAACAAAGAAAAGAAAGAGCATCATCATGAGTTTTGATCAATTTTGACAAAGTTTTTTCCCAGTCCAGGATCCTTACCTACATTCTCAAGCATATCTTCTGCGACTAGACGTAATTTTTGTAGAAGTTTCAGATCTTCATACCTAAAACTTTAGCCGATCACATAAATAATCCTTTATATTCTTAACGCGTTTGCAGCGGTCGTCTTTAAAAGGGGGGCCTCTCATTCGAGACTGTTTTGTTCTTTTCATGGCGGTTGTTTTTAAGTGGCGGGTCCCAAACCCAGCGCACAACTCTGGGGAAGGATAGTTCGCTCTCTCTCTCTTTAGCTCGCCTTCAAATTGATGTTTTTTGGCTACTCGTTCCCAGAGCATACATAGTCTAAGACCGAAAGTTGTGATCTGCTGGAGCCATATGTAAAAAAATCGTTTCTGGCCACTCCCAAGTGAATGGTGCTCAGAGAACTTTCCTCACTTGCGTGAACTTCTACATATGGCCCCATCCTCATGTAAACTCGATTTATTTTTTTATCATTTCTCATGATAAAAATCGCCAAACTTTTCGTGTCGTAAGCTGCTAAACTAGTTGACATATGGAGATCAAGCTTGACACGAACGTAAAGAAGGTTGTACTAATTTAGGAAATAATTTTTGTCTATTCAGTTCACGTGCTTAGTTCGAATGGAAGAGTCTGAATCAAATTTGGTCATATGATATATACTCGTATATGCACCAATATATTCAATTCTACTTACATATGTAGTCATACATATATAGATCTACATATATCGTTGATTTATGGCGTCATAAACCAGCTTTCGCTGAAGACCCTCTTATACCCTCTGCATTTATACTGTACACGGTATCAAAATGTAATATAAATCAATGTGTGACACGTGCACTTTCAAATTAAATATCCGTTTGACTTTAATTTGCGTTTGCGGTTGAATTATGATGCTCGTGTCATCGCAAAAAATATAAATAATTGCCGACTTCAACACATTATCTTGACATAAAATTATAATGTGCATCAATTAAAGACTTTTTTCAGTTGCACAAATGAATGGCAATGTGAGACTCTTTTTCAGCGTTATGCAAATCGACACAGATGCACACGCACATACATATATATCCACATATGTATGCATTGGCACCTGCCAGAGTCATTAAAAGGCAATGAAATGCAACAAAATCGCTTACTTGTATTACAACATAATATTTAACGAACAATTAACGCGAAATATATAAAAAAAGGTACCGCTATACAGAAAAACCGCAAAATTCCATCGTATATTATAATTGCTGGCAAAATTTATGTTAATCCTCAGACAGATTTTATTACGTAAACATTAAATTTACCGCGTTAACAAGTAGCAAAGTGTCTACTTATGCACATGGACGTGTTTATTATGCATATTGTGCAATATGTTTGTATGTATTTGCGTATGTTTGTTTTGTGTGTAGGTATGTAAGTTATGTACGTATGCCAAATTTGCGGTTTACCGGCCTCAAGTAAAGCCGCACAGCTAGCTAGCCGCTCGGCTGTTGGCCATCTATGCGGCTCGTGCCTTTTTCAATGTATTGGTTAGTATCTTTTTTGTTTTTGGAATAATTTATGAGCAACAGGTTGCGGTTGTGGTTGTTCTTAAATTATATTTTTAACATACATGCATAGGTACATCCATGTATTATGTAAATATAATCTATGCATTCATTTAAAAATTGAGAGTAGGAGGACATCAACCGCAATTGAAGTGGGTATTAAAGGAATTAAAAATGTATTTTTAATTTAAACTTCCCTTCATTGTTAACTTTTAACGTTATTTTTCTCAAAAATTTAAAATTCTCAAAAAAAAAATAATGTTTTCGCTTCAAGAATTCAGCCACTTCTCAGGAGACAATACCACGCCGGCTAACGAATTTCTGATAAAACGAAAATTAAAAAAAAAAATTACTCCAGGGTGGTCACAAAATATAACCACTGTTCACTGACTGCATCATGCAAAGCATTAAAAAAAATTGTATATAATACAGTAAGGCAAAGAAGCACCCGAAAATTATAATTAAATTGTCTCGCGAGTCCAGTTGAATGGTTTTAGTGGATATTTTGGATATGAAAGGCGTTCGTGTCCAACTCGTTCCGATAAGGCTGGATTTTTTTCAAAATGAATATGGTTGTGTCCGAATTTAAATCCAAAAAAACAATTAATACCATCCATCAACCAACGCATTCTCCAGTTTTGACTCCGCGTGTTATTTTATAGTTTCCCAAACTAAAATTGCCACTCCGTGGAATGGATTTTCAGTCGATCGGATAGATAAAACAAAAATCGCTGAAGTCGCTGAAGGCCATCCCAAAAAGTGCTTATGAAAACTGTTCCGAGGCCTGGAAAAAAATTCGCTATCAATGATTCCATGCCCTTATGGTGCTCCTTCTGAAAATCCGATCTTTATCTTAGTATTTCTTACTGCTAAAACCATCTAATCAAATTTCACTTTCAAATTCGGCCCCTGAGCCAATATAAACAAACAATTTTCAATAGACTTGTTATAAGCCTCGGCTAGGATAGCCTTCACTGAATGCTTTTTTCGAGTTTTTCGGTTTCGGCTCATTTTTGAAATGCTGTTTCTCTTAGCAATGTGGCCAAGCATCCCTTTTTCGACCATTAGTCGACATCGTGTAACCCTTTCAGCCCCAAAGTTGCTTATAAGCAATTTCTATATATGTTTGACATCGTTTAAAAAGTCCTTTGGGGCTGAAAGGGTTAAGCAAAAGTTTCAGGTATTTTGATACGAATCTAACCTGTCAATAGGCTTCATACCCAAAACATTAACTAAAATGTGTTAAAGCCATCCATAAGAGTTTTTGAGATTCTCTGTTGTCTGGATTCGCTTGAAGCAAGTTTTCGATAACAGCATAACCTTCTTTGAATGCTAGGTGCCAATCAAGTAAATGTGGTCGTGAAAAATTAGAGTCTTCAAAAGACTTTTTCAACACTTTCATGGATTCCATAACTGACATATGGAGAATAAATATCACATTAATATAAAGAGGTAGCAGTTTTGGGAAAAAATATTTGCACGCAGTTTAAAGGGGCCAGTCCGAGTCAAATTTGATCTCCAGTGTACTATGACATTATTCTCTATTCGTAGATACTCGTATCGCTCTGCAGCATAAAATGTAAGTCGAAACGGCTTTCGGATTCAACTAAAATTCTCGACAATTTCTGCTGAACCACTGAAAAAGAAAGTATTGCTGAGGGGAGTCATACATGCCTCATGCGGTCTACTGAACACAACCTATCCACTCCGCAGAAATAATCTCTAAAGTAGTCATAAGCACTAAGGCACTCAATTAGATCGAAATTCATACGATTGCAAGTTCATTTTAATGAAGGCTCTACTTTGTATATGGAAGCTAAAAACTTTCAGATATTTTTTTAGTGAATTTAAATTTTATCTGGTATATTAACCATTAAATACCGGTTAAGCATCCTAAGCTTGCCATAAATTGATCGATAGCACTGGAGATATACGACTGCAACGCCATCTATTGACAAAATACGAAAAAACTTTTTCGACTACGCAATATTTCAACTGGAAGTGCGTGGTGTCACGGTTACCTATAGATTTTTACTAATTTCAGGGATCACATATTATTGCGCCTGCCTTTTCTAACATTATTTATATATAACCCTATATCTAACTCGATTTATGCTTAGTTAATCGAAGCAATTATCAAGTGAACATTTCGCCTTTTTCATACATTGTTCTCTTAGTTAAATAAAAACTACAAAATGTAAAAAAAGCTAGACTTTTTTGTGTACAGAATTTGTAGTTCATAAAATAACTGTGCATAGAAATATTCTCAGTCTCTTATGTATATATTTACCGTTATTTTTTCAATGCTTTTTATAGTTAAAAAAATACTGTTCATTTTTCCGCAGAATATTTTCACATCAATGATTTTCGAGCATTTTTCAATAACACATGATAAAATGTTAATAGTTTTTACGTTTTCAATTATAAACACAAATAACTGTATTTATATTTGTTATGATTCATATTTGATATAGTTTTTTACTTATCATTTAATTTAAATTTTTTCTTTATTTTGATTTTTTTTCTTTTATTTTTTTAATACTTTTTTATTTTGCTTTCGAAAACCTTGTTTACTTTCTTCTTCGCATTTCTGATTCGCAATTCGATACTCATTTTATAGCTGTGCTGTGATAGTTAACTGGATTTTCCCATGATTCGCACGCCAGGCGTGTCGATAACAGATTTAACTGCTAATTGATTTTGGTCTAATTTGAATTTACCTAATTGTTTTACTACGCTCTAAGTCTTTGCCTCTATTTTACATTATCTCATCAGTATAATAATAACATTACAAGTCATATAAAATGTAGAATCGTAAATAAAGCGCTAATGAGATGCATGAAGAGCTTAGCCTCTCTTTTTTCATTTTGGCTCATTTGATGTCACTTGAGAAAAGCATTCAGAATAAATAATTAATTTTGGTATAGGAGGACTGATTCAACTAAGCCAGTGACACCAATAACTACTTAAGTCAATATTTAGCAATTTTTTCTCATTCGTTGGCAGATTTACATACCTGCCGAGTTATAAAAGCAGTTTAATCACAAACTCGATATTTTTAGATTTATTTTCAATATCACACCCTTTAAAAAGCAGCGAAAAAATTTTGGACCAGATCGCAGTAGTTAATTAGGGGGTAGGAATAGTCTCGCAGTTTAAAAAAAAATCGATTTTTCAAGAACCTTAAAAACAATACTCAATTCGTAGAATACTAAAACTTTACAGTGACTATCCGTTACGGACAGTGCTTATAACCATTTCCGGACAAATTCCATGCACAGAACGTTTTCATTAATCAATATTTGGTACTTATATCCGAAATGAGTAAATATTTCTTACGTAAAATTTCTGATTTTTGGCATTGGTAAGTAGCTCTCTTAAGCTGGAGCATTGGAGGTTGGGTAATATATCCCGTCTCAGCCTGCTGAAGATTGCTCATTCACATAGATAATGTTATAAGTCTCATCGAATCCACTTTTCCCGTTTTTTGAATATAGGATCCAACTAGTAGGTGCCCTGTGATGAACTCTACAATATTACTAAGCTCCGTTTTGCCTAGAAATGGGAGCTTTTCGGTCTGTCGACAATCAATAATGGTCCAAAATAACTTTGAGATATGCCATCTGCCATGCGTTCCACGAACTGAGGTGCTTCTCAGCGGTATATTGATGGCACCCTTTGAATGAGTTGAATGGCCTGTGGCAGCATGGTCAATTGTGTCCTCTGTGACCCACGAGCAGTCTGTCTACCTTTTCATTGTCTTTTGTTCCAACATGGCCGGGTGTCCAGATAATATTAACCGAGTTACTTACTAAAAGTCTGATTTTTGCTGGCATAACTTAACGCATAACTTAACGCTAGGAGACTTAGTATTGGCGGTACGCATAACTTTAATTGCTATAATGTCTTTGGTCTCGCTGGTTAGAGCTCACGTGAACCCTGCTGTTATGCTGAGAATTTTGATCTGAAAAACTGAATTGCAGTCATTTAGTTTGAAGATACCTTCTGTGTATGGATTACTACAGAGAAAGCCCGCTCCTGTTCCTATTGTATCTTTTGATCCATCGGTGAATACATAGATTTCGTTTTAGGAGCTCTCAGTCACAGAAACTTTGGTTCAATCTTCTTTAGTAGGAAATGAAGATGCTGTATATATTTTCTCTGCCTTACTCGGTCGGATTGCGTATTTCACCCGAGTTCTTTATAAAAATCGAGTATGATCCATTGCTCATGATGACGCCAAGTCTAACTCTAGTAACCTAAACTCACGACCCGACTGACCGTAAGTATTATCTCATACTCACTTCTATGTGTATTGGTCGCAAATTGATAACCTTAAGTTCTTTGTTGTTGTAGTTATAGTTGTGACCGCAATACCTTGCAAGCAAGCCGGTTGCACCAGTTCCAGGGGCTTAGTACGACACTTTTTTGATAATGACATCCACCTTACACCCCGCATCCAACTTTAACATGAGATGGATGACACTGATGTAGAGCCAGCAGACCATGTGGGATCATAAATTTAACTTGTGTCCATGTTTCTTCTGTAGGAGTTCCAGATTCGAAGGCCTTACTCTCAATGTGTTCTATACAGCTGGTTTTTTATTTAAGATAAAGAAATAATACTAAAAGGTATTTGACAGAGCTCGAGAGTACAGTAGCCTCTTAAGGAGATAGAACTTCGAAGGTTTTGTCCCTTTTGTAAAAAGACAGATTTGTTTTCTCTGGATCTCTGTTCTTCTGCATACGCGAGTTGGTCTCTCAGATTTTCAGGTATCACTCTGAAATTCGACACACGTCTCTTTCTCACCAGGAGCTACTATCGAACAGCCGATATCGGAGCACTAATATATATAGCTCCCATCCTAACTGGTCGTTAAAAGTCCAATGCTTTTATAGAAAACTTTTTGCATTTGTCACGAAGGTGACAAGGGTTATTATTCACGGCAATGGTGCAATCCGATCCACTAAAACATCCCATAGAAAGTGACCGATCAAAATTAAGTTATTTCAAGGAATCTAATATAAACATTAATTTTTCCACTCAAATAAATTCCTAAAATAAATTCTCGTAGTTAACCATCTGTCAGTGCATGCTGTCGCTTGCAAATATATGTATAACAACAACAATTGTTTACCGCATTAAAATTCCTTATGAATAGAAATATGAAAATGTTGCCTACATGCAGGCGCCATACTTTCATTTATGCAAGACACGCTCCTATTTTGATAATGTTCAAGTATTAAGGAATATCGTGCATGAAAATGAAAGAATTTTAAAAATATTCCACTGACAACAGGAAATACATACTAAAATAGAAAAAAAAAATATGTACATGTCACGCCAACAAAAAATAATACCACAAATCCGAGTGTCATGGCCAGTAAAAATATTGCAACTGTTGACCGTTCATATTTATGTTGGCTTACGTATTTACATACATATGCAAGCACAAATATTTACAAAACCAGTTTGGCAGTTTCGAGTTAATATAAATAACTGCGCAGGGTTCGCTTTTGAGGCGATTAGTTTTCCACTGACACAGTCGCCTGTTGCGGTCATGTCGCGCGTCGGCTTTGACGCTTTTTGCAGCCTGTGCTTAAATTTATGGCGAAATGTTGTAGTTCAGATTTTGTTTGTGGCAACTTTAATAAAAATTGTTGAATTTACTGAACTTTTCTTACCAATTTATTGAGTTTCCATTACTATTAGTTTCTTCTTAATAGTGTCATTTGCATAAATTAATATAATATAGTTAGATTAGTACCTGAGAATTCTTCAAATAAATTAAAATATATTTTTTAAGAATGTTCCAACATTTTCCTGTCCCCAAACGTGACTCTCAAGCCAACCCTACTTCAAAAACAACGTAATTTGTCAGTATCTTATATAAATGTTTCAAGTCTCCACACATACGAAAGTGAATTACTTTTCCCCTACTTAAATTATCCGCTCTTCACAACCCCATATACGAGTATGTGCTATAATCTGTCAGTATTGTCAGTGTGAAATTTCGTTTATTGTCATATAATGTGACTTCGTCTTGGCTGTCGTTTAACACCTAAGGGGTTTACAGTTTCCTCTTTCACCTGCAGCTGAATTTGATGAAATATTTGTACTTGCACAATGCACCTAAAAGTATTCTAAAGTTGCTCGCTGTCACATTCCTTCACATTTTACACACATATGTACACACCTGTCGTTTACCATCTCTATATGAATTTGTCAAGTGTATCTTCAAGGAAGGTCTCACTAAAGACAACTATTTGCGTCGCACTACCTGGAAGTTGAACTGTGTCATTCAACGAATTCGCTGTCATTTCTCTCCATGCATTCTTCGTCACATACGCAACGTAACTGCATGCCATGTCACGTCGCACAGTGGCACAGGCATCTTAAAAGTAGACAAAATAATTAGAATGGGTGGGTAGGGCTAAGTACTCGCAGTTTTTATGAAATATTTAAGGGTGTCTACTTGAAATCTTTACAAAAGAGAAGTTTATTTATTTTTGATGCGATACCTTATGAATATTCGATATATCTATTTTGAAATGAGATCTCTTACTTAATTACCAATGTTAACAGTATATGGTCAAACAGAAGACTAAAGGCCACCACAAGTATATCGGAGCAAGGGTTGAGTTTGAAACGATTTCATCAAATTTTGATGTTCTGTTGGGAGGAGGATAAATATAAGATGATTTTATGAATATCTAGCAGTTTTGGTATCACAAAGGACTGGTGTTTCATTGATCTAAATGAAATCACCATGATTTACATTGAAGGGTTCAATCCCGAAACCTTACCTAACCCTTCCAGGAAGACAAGTAGTAAACTTCACTTTCAAGAAACCGCTGTTTCTTCTGTCCAACAGTTTTCGTGATCTCAACGGAGGCAATCAGCTTGAAAACTTAACCTAACCTACCCAGGCAGACAACTAGTAAACTTCGCTTTCATAAAAGCGGTGTTTCAACTGTTCAATTGGAGTCCCTGTGCTCTTAATTGCGAGAAGCAGTCCCGAAATCTATCCACGAAAACAAAACAACTAAAGATTTTTTTCATAAAACCTAACCTAACCTTTACAGGAACACAACTAGTAAACCTCACTTTCTTAAAATCAGTGTTTCGTCTGTCCAATTGTCACCATGATCTGAACGGAGAGAATCAGCGCTAAAACCTAACCTAACCTACCCAGCAACATGTTCTCGAACAAACCTCACTTTCATAAAACTGTTGTTTCAACTGTCCAATTAGAGTCCCTGTGATCTAAATTGTGGAAAACATCCCCGAAACCTAACCAAGAAAGCAAAATCACTTTCCTTCCCAGTTACGACCCACTGTGCACCCTAGCAAGTCGCTTCTTACCAAGGTAGATGTTGCAGTTCAAGGCTACTTGCTCATATCCATACACACCTACATACATATGTTCATATATATGTACAATTGACTCATTGCTTTTTTCATACGCGGATAAGTAAAGGAGTAACTGGTCGAATTCTAAACGAATCGTAAATGTCCATTTTGACAAGCGACATAAGTAGTGCGAAAAGCAAAGCTTTAAAAGATATAGCCAATTACTTGTGGCAATCTATCGTCACTCGATGTCAAACGTTTATAGGTATAAATAAACTGAAGCTCACAAGTCGATTTGCCTTGCCACCTTGGATTTCAAGGTTTACATAAGCATCACACACATACACACAACATATATACAGTATGTAACACAATTGAGCAAATAAAATCAAATATTCCTGATTTCAAAACTTTTTTGCACTACGCAACTTATTACGAAAAGAATATATATGTATTCGAATAGGTACACTAGTTGAGTTTTTTTCACGGAAATATAACGGTACAATTTCTCAATAATTTTCTGGCTGCGTCTGGTTTGCGCCACGTGCACATTTGCTCAATTGTGTTACAACATCGGTTGCGATCAGGCGTGTGAGCATAACTAAGACCAAATAAACAACTTTCGAGTATTTTAAATACCACTAGCTCTATTTATCAATTAACTATCGTTTTCAGAAGTATTTTTCATTTTATAGACGGTAAGTAGAATTAGAAAGGTTGTTTTTTGTGAAGCTGATTAACTTCGTGTGTTTTTTTTAGAAAAATGAAGAAAATTGCTGACTCTATTAAAAAATCTGTGCTTCAATGGTTGAATGAAGGGCTCTCATATAGGCAAGTTGCAAATTTAGCTAAAATTTCATTTGGGTCAGTGAAAAATATTGCTAATTGTCATGAAATATCAGTACCAAAACATCGATCTGGTCGGCGATCCGTTTTAAATAACCATGATAGACGAACTATCAACCGCCTGGTGGCCTCGGGAGCAGTAAAATCAGGTACTGAGATTCAAAAAGAACTGGAGAGGACTTACGGAAAACAAGTTTCTCGCATGACTGTACACCGCGAGTTGAAAAAACTAGGTTTTAAAGCCAGGCGCAAAATTAAAAAACCTTTGCTTACTAAACGTCATCAAGAACTACGTCTAAAATTTGCTAAAGCGCACCGAAACTGGACTCCAGAACAGTGGGCGAATGTATTTTGGACAGACGAAAGCAAGATTAATCTTCACGGGTCAGACGGAATACATTACGTTTGGAAGAAACCATCAAAGGCTATTACCAGCCGCGATGTCATCCCAACACTCAAATTTGGGGGCGGAAAAGTCCTTTTTTGGGGTGGCTTTTGTAAAAGTGGTGTTGGGGACCTAATTTTAATCGACGGAAATATGGACGCGAATATGTATATAGATATATTAAGGCAAGGGTATTTTTCTTCGTTGGAGAAATTGGGTCTGGACAGTAGCAAAATCGTTCTGATGCAAGACAACGACCCCAAGCACAAAGCTAAGAAGACTATGGAGTATCTTAGAAGTCAACAAATTGAAACTTTGGAATGGCCCCCTCAAAGTCCCGATATTAATCCTATCGAGAACCTGTGGTTTGTTTTAAAAAAAAGGGTATACAATTATGCCAGTCCACCGAAAACAAAGGCGGAATTATTTACTAGATGTGTAGAAGTATGGAACTCCATCACTAAGAAAGAATGTGAAGATTTAGTCAATAGCGTTCCCAAGCGGATTGAAGCGGTGATTGCGGCCAAAGGAGGCTATACTAAATATTAAAGCGGTAAAAATTACATTGTATCAAAATTGAGCAAGTGCCATACAAGAGAATTTATATTTTCTTCTTATAAAACCTGAATAAATTTGTTACTCTTTTGTTGTTTTATATTATAGACGGACTGAAGAATGTATTTGAAAAAACTGTAATTCAATTCGCCCAAATTAAATACTAATTTTTTGTAAGAATCCATATTCGTGATTTTATTTGCTCAATTGTGTTACATACTGTATATCCTTCGACTGCTAGTATTTACCATTTATATTGAAGAGGTTAAACGTTGTTGTTAACTAAAATGCAATCACAAGCTTATGGATATTGTCAATTACAAGTGTGGCAAGTGTTAACAGCTGAATTGCTTCACTACTCAGTCTCTGATTTGGTGCTTTGAGCGAGATTACTTGCGCTACTTTTCTCTGCTTGCAAGTCTTATTTCAACTATTTATTTTCATGCGTAATAATAATCCCATGTGGTGATTGTTATTTTAAGAAATTAAAGATAAATATTTATTTCAAGCGTCTTCGTGATATATTTTACAAATGCAAAGTTTCAATTCTGAGAACAATCAATATAATGAAATATTTTAATTCCTTAACATACTACGATTGAGCTGTCATAACATTTCAAGAGAATAAAAGAGAGAGTGTTTGCTCAGAACTACTCAGCAACTCGTCAATATTTAATTATGATTACCCTTCCTACCACATACGAGGTATGACAATTAAGTAATGAGACTGATTCCATAAAAACCACATATTTGAAAATTATTCTACAACTCTGCCACCGCCTTCAAAGTAGTTCCCTTGGGCAGCTATACAACGATTCCAACACGTTTTTCATGCTTCGTAACATTTCTGGAACGCTTCGACTGGGATGTCCGCGAGTACCCTCGTCACGGCCGCCTGGATGTCCGTAATCGACTCAAAATGGGTTCCTTTGACCACCGATTTTGTTTTAGGAAACAAAAAAGTCACAGGGTGACACGGCAAAATTTTATCGATACACGTTGTTCTTGATTTCGTTTTTCCATTTTCGTGACGAGCACTACAACACACGTCTACTCAACTTGACGCAGCAGGCGAACTAAACAAGCTAGAGTGATGGTACATATATCAATGGAAAGGGGAGGGATGCCGGAAAAAGGTCAAGGTCACAGGTTTACCACAAGCGCGGCAATAAAATCTGTCTCATTACTTAATTGTCAAACCTCGTAGGATTTTATTCAACGATCTAAAAGTAAATACTTTTAATACGAGTAATAGTAACGTCTTGTCAAATATAATAGCTTTCCATATAAGAACTTGATTGTTATGGTTCGATTTGTAAGTCAGCTACATTGTATAAGTGATCCACTATCGGCTGTCTCGACAACTAAGTAGCCTCCTGGGGAGAAAAGGATATATGCCAAATTTCATATCGATAACTCAAAAACTGAGCCTAGGCACTCACGTAATGAAGTGACACAAAGCATGTAGTAAAGGTGGTGAAGTTATCGAAGATTTGTTATCGTTATGTCGACATCATCGAAAAATTTGAAGAAACGTTATTTGAAAATTATCATGTTGACGTCAGAAAGATATCAACATCTTCTATGGATCGACTCCACACATATGAATTTATTGCAAAATCGACGTCGATATAGGTTATGAAAGAGTTGCTCCACAACGTGGCTTATATCCCAATGTCACTCAGCCGAGCGCTACTTATCAAAAACTCTTTCTCTTTCTTTCTCTGATCTGTGATAAACACCTTCATTTTCATTTCAGCTTCTTCAGATTATTTTTGACATTTTTTTTTATTCCGTGATTTTATATATATTTTTTAAGTTTTCTTCAAAGATGATAGAAAAAGATGCTGATTCTATCAAAAGAGATAATCGATTAAAATTTTTTAATTAATTTTATCGAAGTCTTTTAATCTAGAAATAATAAATATGAATCTAGAAATACGGACCATAAATCCTGGAACTTGAAATGTTGAATGAAATTTTAAAATCTTTCCTGAGTGTCCATTACTTTTAAAATATTCCTTGTATGATCAACTTCCAATATTTTCAATTTTACGGTATTCGATATACAATATTATTACTCCACTTTATTGAAGTTAGCTCATAAAATCTATATGTACTTAGAATGTTTAAAATATATACATACACCTGTATTGCATAATACCGAATTTAAGCTCGTTATAAATAGGAATGTGAAAACATTGCCTACATGCAGGCGCCGTACTTTAATTTATCGAAGACACACTCCCAATTTGATGATATTAAATCAGTAAGCCATTTTTCTTAGTTTTTGAATTTTTTAATGAAATAAATGAATTAATTCATAATTGTTATTTTACAAATATTTTCCTAATTGTTGGCAACATTTGTAGGCATGGCAGAAAATCTATAATCACACTGTATATTTAACAGCAACAAAAAAGCATAAAGCATCTCTTCAAAGCAAAAAGCATTATACATTTATAAGTGATAAAGAAAAGGCTCGAAGCACACAGAAGTTTATCTCGCAGCCATTAGTAACCATTCAAGCACGTGGCATAGATTTAGACGAAAATCCCAGCAAAAGCAATATACTGCATCTTTAGCTCAATTTGTCATTTAAGCCGACTTTATTTACAAATCAACATAATTAGTAACTCAGTTGATCAATATCAATAGATATCACATGTCACTTGCCTACCTGGCCTCATTGACTTTTCACATAACGAATCAGAGAAAATGCCAGTTTGATCAATAACCAAAGCTTTTCGTACAAAAAAGTAATCAGGTATACATATACATTTGTCGATGAATTTTCGCCAATCAATGTCATGAGAGTAGTATGAGAGCAAATAATATCACAAATGTAGTTAAGTCTGACATATTTTTTATATGTATGTATCACATTTAGTTATTTCCGCAAAGCTCTCCGGAAGTTTGCCGCACATCTTCATAGACACGTAGGCTGCCAATAAAGTTGGGGTATAGTTATATATTGATATACAACTTGTTACTTAAGCATAAGTATAAATAACCTTGAGCTGTCTCGTATATACATACGTAAATATGTATGAGTGCCGAATGTAATGCAATGAGTTCAAAATAACATCAATACAAATACTATTCAAAGCGTTTATCCTTGGCGCAGTTAATTAAAGAGCAAAAAGCAGAAAATTCACAAAAGATTTTCCACTCCTCTCTCTGCGTGGAATTCATTTCCTGCACAATCGTTCAAATAAGTAAGAATAAATGAGAGAGGAATAAAAACAACGAATACGATTGATGCCCAAGAGGTGAACGAAACAAAGTGTAATGAAACGAATAAAAAAAAAAATCGAAGAAAAAATAGATCAATGTGCCTTAAAGCGTGGCAGGGAGGCAAGCGAGTATTTAAGAGTATACCAACATGCTAAATAGCTGGATTAAACGACTAACTTTTCTCCAGATGATGGTCGTCAAGCTTGTTAGTGGAAGGCACATGGGAGAGATTAGTGCAGTAACTTTGTATTCAAAGAAGGACGCACGTGCTGCTGAAATCTATGGACAAGTTGTAGACTCAACTGCAATATTATTTAACTATTCGCATATACTTTTATACCGAAGCAATCTGTTGAGCAAGAGCGTAATAACTTGATTCATAAAATAAGCGAATAAAAATATTAGATTTCGCATTTTCATCTGTACGTTAAACTACGTCCGTAGCATTGTCATTCTGACTTATTTGGATAGTCTCAGTTACTTAATTTGAGGAAGTACGTTTTTCCTTGTTCCTGATGGATTTTCACAATCTGCTCTTAAGGCGAATAATTCACAATCTCCTCTTTAGACGAATATTTATACAACAAAACCATTCACCGTAGACAGGAACTGATAGTAGTCACTTGGTAGAAGTATGGACTATAAGATGGTTGTACTTGTATAAAAACATCCCAACCGCGCTTCCAGAACATCTGGACCTTCGTTTTTTTTAATGAAACCCAGTTCCTCTCCTACTGGCCGAAGCTGACCGCTTCTGAGCAATTGCTTCCATCATGTGAAAACGTGACCGGCAGTGGTAAAGTCATGCATTGTCTTTACGACGATCTGGATAAGCACATATCAAGGCATATGATATACCCGGATGAAAACTGAAAAGGTCCTATGCAAATCAAAATCGAGTCAAAAAATCCGAAAACTATTTGAAAAGAATTTTACAATAACATCTCATCTTTGTAATCTTATAATTTCTCGCATCCGAAACAAACGTTCGGTTACGCTCACATTCCGCGCCAGCTTACTTATTACTTTTTCTTTTTATTTATGCCTTATATTCTTACGTAATTATTATATTGTTATTGTTACAATGTTTTTTTTTATTGTTTTTGTATTTCATTTGTTCTTTTTTAATATTTCTTGTTACTTTTTTCTTGGTATTTACTTTGGCGAAGCCTGATACTAGAAACAGACACGTGCAAGTTCTTCATCTTGCTGTTATCCATTATATAAGCGCCACGTTCGACTACTTAATCCTCTATACTTTCAGATTTTTATTATAAGAGATTCTTTTTCCTTTTTGTCTTTCAAAGTTTTTTTAGCACATACTTCTCGTCTTTCGTGCTCTGCTGAAAAACCTGCAAGTTTTAACTGTGTTCTTTTTTTTTCTGCTCCTCAATTCTTCATATTCGCATCGATATGCTTCCTTTAAAGATTTATCGTCTTTAGCTTATTGTTGTTGTAGGCATATATCGGTCATATTTTAAAACAATGCTTAATCGGCTCATTGCTTGTGACTGATTGGCAATTTTATGGCTACTTTCGCATAACCTAACGAAGTCAATGATCTACCTAGAGGCACGATTCACAGCAGTGCAGCAACAAAGTTGAGCGAAGTTGCCAAGTAAAAGATAAGAGAAATATGAAATATGCTAGATTATGATGGAGCTTGAACATGAAAATCCATTAAAAAGATATACGGTTATATTTTAGCCAGCATATTTCATAAGCATTCGAATGAAACCAAAAATGAGAAATTAGAAATATACTGATTGATGTGGCATAAGGTGTTCCGCATGCAAAATAAACCCAAAAAAAAATTAAAGAAATCAAAATTAACTCATCACATATATTAATTGTATCAATTAATTTCATAATTGGAACACAGCAAATTTTTCTCAGCGCGATGTGAAAGGAGGAATGGTAATATGATTAAGAAATGTAGCATGTAGGGGTCTTCCATACTTTTTTAGGCAAGTTTTTTTGCCACTGACCATCCATCCGAGGATTAAGAAAAGTTCTTATGGCAGCTTATGTTCAGAGCCAGTTTCAGGCACGATTCAGCAGCTCATCCCAACTGAACCCAAACAATTATGGCAAAATGTATAAAACGTACTTGAAAACCTGCCAGGGTTTTAATGAGACGGAGGTGAGAACGATATTAGTTTGCCAACCATCTGGGTAAGATGTCACTCTTGCCTACTGAGGTGATAGAATAGTGATCTCAACTTTTTGTCAAACCCTCCTCTCCTGCAACTCTTGTTGGGGGGCAGCATATTACTATTCACAGCTAACTTAGCACAGGCCGTCCACTATTCGCCAGCTATGGCCACGCTAGTAGCTTGAGTTCAGTCGTACTATGGCATATACATAGCTGTCATTCAAACCAACCGACCAGACTGAAGTCCTTATATGAAAAACTTTTTTATTTGAAAAGGTATCGTGGCGAAATTTGGTAACGATCATTATCCAAGGCAACGCTTCAATCTCCGTATATGTATATTGTGCATATCGAATGACTATATCATAAAGCTATCATATAAACTGACTGATTAAAATCTAAGTAAAGAACGGTATTTAAGCAGCGGTGCAGTCGAAGCTAATGTTTTCTCCTGTTTTAAAATCGTCTTGAAGCAGTAATACACTCGAGTAATATCTTTTGAAAAATTATACTCTTCTCGGTACTGCACGTGCACGTAGATTTCACATTATTCGCATCCAATTAAGCAAAGAATCACAGTATCATTTTCCCGAAACCGCGAATTCGGTTGTGTTTTTGGAAAACACTTCGCGTTATATTGGCACAGCAAAGTTTTGCTTTCGCTGAAATAACAATTTGTGGCAAGAATGGAAAATACAAACATGCAACATCCTCTAATTATCACATCTTTATGCACCTCTGATTAATTTCTCTTATGTATGTATGTGAGTGCAGTGAGATATTTGACTGCGGAGTGGAGAAAATGCATTTAATTAACATCCACTGCCCTTGGCTTACAT